>NW_015386581.1:0-11126 GCF_001527695.2 Protobothrops mucrosquamatus | reverse complement strand
TCCACGGCTGACACTGGAAGACCAGTTGACGGCTGTGGCCAGGGGGGCGTTTTACCGGGTACGCCTGGTTTACCAGTTGCGGCCTTTTCTGGACCGGGATGCCTTGCGCACAGTTACCCATGCTCTTGTCACCTCCCGCCTGGACTACTGCAATGCTCTCTACATGGGGCTCCCCTTGAGGAGCACTCGGAGGCTCCAGCTAGTCCAGAATGCAGCCGCGCGGGCGGTGATGGGAGTGACTCGTCGCTCCCATGTAACGCCGCTGCTACGCGAGCTGCACTGGCTACCTGTGGCCTTCCGGGTGCGCTTCAAGGTGTTGATTATCATCTTTAAAGCGCGCCATGGCATCGGACCTGGTTACCTCCGAGACCGCCTTCTGCCACAGATTACCTCTCACCGGCCGATATGCTCCCACAGAGAGGGTCTCCTTAGGGTGCCGTCAACCAGACAGTGTCGGTTGGCGACCCCCAGGGGGAGAGCCTTCTCTGTTGGAGCCCCCACCCTCTGGAACGAACTACCCCCAGAGATCCGGGTGATTCCGGATCTCCCCTCCTTCCGCCGCGCCCTCAAGACATGGCTATTTCAGCTGACAGGACTGGCCTAAGGGGTATTTTAAATTTGGTTTTTAAATAACTTTTAAAAAAAAGAAAAGGCCTATATTAATATTTCATTTTAACCACATTTTAAATTTTGTATATTGTATTAGCTACTCTGTTTTAAACTGGCTGTAAGCCGCCCTGAGTCCACTAGGAGAAGGGCGGGGTATAAATGTGATTAAAGTTAAAGTTAAAGGGTGCAACTCAAAAGATAAAGTAAAAGCAAGCTTTTTTTGGATGTTTTAAAGCTAAATAAAACCTAGTGGGAGAAAAAGCTGTTCTACAATATTTCATCCTCAAGCATGTATAAATTGCTTTCAGATTATAAAGCTCTATCCTAAATATGCAACTTATTATTTTTTAGATATTGCAGATGCCAAACTATAAATTCTATCATTGCACTGGACATATCGGTTTGATCGTCAGGAGTACAGTACAGTAGCTGTTTAGCAATATCTGTAAGGCCACATATTGTTGACTGTCTGTGGTTTATCCTGCAAGCTATCTTAAACCAGGCTTTAACTTAAAATAATCAACACCACTGGATTTAATTAGCAGTTAATTAATGCTTAAATGGGGGATGGACAAAAGGTGCTGTCAATAACTAGTTAACCAATGAAAGTCTGTAAGTAACGAGGCGGAGTAACCTTTTGCTCCTTCATTTTGAAAAATAACTTTCTACAGAAGGTAAACTTAGAAAGAGATTGAACAGAATAAGTGGTTTATCTACAAAATGGAATTTTCAGCATCAGAGGGAAGAGAAAAAAATAGCATTACAGAAATAGGAAAGAGATTTGGAAGAGACAAAAAAAAAAAAAGAGCAGGACAATTTTACAAATTGTTCTTTTCCATCTGCAAGTTATCCAGAAAAGAGAACTTTCCTTCAAGGATTGAACAAAGCTCCATTTGAAAGCTCCAAACTCAGGCACACAAGCATTTGCTAGTAAAGTTAATGAAATTTCACGCTTTAAAAAAAAAAAACTAAGGGGAGACCTTTGCAAGGTTACTGCTTTTGTAAAGTTTTGGCCAGACAGCTTCAAGGCCTTTACTGAAATGCCTCTTTGAAGTTTTACTCCTACACATCTATTTAAGACAGGAGCAGAAGAAAAGATACTACAGCAATCTCCAAATTGTCCAGGAAAGAACCTATTTAAAAGCTGTACAGAAGCAATTAAGAAAAGGTCCTTTTGTAAAATAAAAACTGTCAAAATGTTTTAAAACTAAACTTTTATGAAAGATTTTAAAGTGTACTGTCCTCTCATTAATCTGCTCTTCTGAGTTATCATGCTTGTTGACATGATTATTGACAGAGTTGGCCTCTTCTGAGTATCATATATTATTTGTTATTAGTACTTTTTCTTTTAAGCCTGAAAAAGTGTGTTTTGATCTTAAATGTAAATCATGGGACATAACAATCCTAATTTACTTTTTGCACTCACACACAGAGACACCATCTCAAGCCCTTTATCCCATTCTAGACAGCACTTTTGAAGAAAGATTGAGACAAACCTGAACAAGTTCACTGAAGATGATCAGATATCATCAGAAACTATTCTAAGAAGAGAGGTTGAAGGATTTTTTCATATTTATCCTTGAGAAGGAAAGACTGAGGAAGAATTTGTATACCTGGGCACTCAGAGTTTCATAGAACACTACAACAAAAATATGAGTAGAGAGCCTCCACCAATCAGCATGAGTACTTTAGATGAATTATGGTATCTATAGATGAACTAATAAACAATCAATCAATGCTCAGCTATCAATCATTAACTGAATGCATTGTATTGTATGTCCCTCACCCCAAAGTTCACACCAACACCCTTTTCCCCTCTTCAAAATAAAAATGAACGTATTTATATCATCCAGCCATATTTCCATATTCTGACATAGCAGAGTTGCAAAGGACTTTGGAGGTCTTCTAGTCCAATCCCCTGCAGGAAAACTTATATCATTTCAGATATGATAGCATACCTCTGAACTTTTCAACATTTACTAAATATTGATATACCAATATAATGTATTTCAGCATTTGTTTTACACCAGTCCTGCAACCAGCCAGTCTGGTCAAAGAATAGGACTTGGGAGACAGGTGAGTTGCAAATCTCCTCCAGTAATAATGCAAACTCTCCCTTCATGTGCACGAAAGTGAGACAAACTCATCCAGGAAATATTATATAAGTGATATCTATTCCTTGGTTGACAGAAAACAAGGGGGAAAAGAAGAACTTTTCAGTTTGAAGTCCTCTAGCTATGGAGACATCAATCTTCAGAGACATCAGAGCTTCAGAGCAGGAAAGCACAATTTCCTGTCTGGAAGAGATATGAGCAATTCAGAGTAAAATGTCCTAGATTGCACAGGGGCTCTCCCACAGAAGGAACAAGCAAATATTCTAAAGTTTCCCATTTTTAAAAGTGTAAAATCTGTCTGTTACAGTCAAAACTTTTTAAAATCCTATTTGAAATCTCACAGCTCCCATGACTTCAATTGCAAAATCATCCGTTGACCAGTTTGAAGAATCTTCAGTATAAAAGGAGAACATTAACTGAAGCTCTAGATTTTTCTGAAAATTGACCGTGTAAAAAGAGGGCATCCTCTGTAATTTGGTCTTGGCATCACCTCTTGACTTTTTTATACATAGGTGGATGGAAGAAAGGAAGCACAGAGCAAAATATATTGTTCTGTGAATATAAGAAGACAGATACATACCCAAAGGCAATTTGATTCTTCCAGATATTTTAGACCCCAACGCTCCTAACCCCTAATTATTAGCTACGTTACCAGGGTTTTCCTTAATCTTAAGAATGGACCAGGATGAAGAACTTGAGACCTTCTAAATGTTACTGAACTACAAATTCTAGCTTCTTCTATTGCTGGTTGGAGCTGCTGAGAGATGAAATTCAACTTCATCTAACAAGTTGCTATGACACCAAGTTATACTAAACAGCAGGATGGGGGATCACCAGAGCTTCAAAATTATTTTTCCAAAGCAGGTAAGNTCTGAGAAGTATTACCCAAATTGGACCCTCACCACAATACTGAATAATGAACACATTTATGCTACTGATAGTATAATTGATTAATTGTGTTATTAGGGCTTTCCTAAACCACACATATTGTTTGTGTGGGTTTTAAATAGGGGGAAATCCAAAGATTGAGAGAGGGAGACAAATATTTGGGTGGTAGTAGAAAAAGGTTAGATCAGATTCCAGTTGATGAGGTAGCTGGGTGGTCTTCCTGTCCTGTCTTTAGTTGTTGTTGTTTTAAAGCAGTGGTTCTCAACCTGTGGGTTGGGACCCCATTTGGGGTCGATCGACCATTTCATGGGGGTCGCCAAGCAAGGCTGTCCGCCATTTTTTTGTTCGCCATTTTTTCCCCCTTTTCCGGCGGGTGCCTTACCTCCCTTGGGCTGGGCCAGCTGGTGGTCGGCCTGCTCTGTCTCTGCCGCTTGCCAGCTACGCCTCGGCCAGCGCAGGGGGCGGAACCATGCATGTGCGGCGCTCCCGGGCAGGGAAAGTCGTCGACTTATGACCGGTTTGGTAGTCCTCGACTTACGACCGGTTTAGTCCTCGACTTACGACCGGTTTAGTCCTCGACTTACGACCGGTTGGGGTCGCGGCATTAAAAAGGTTGAGAACCACTGTTTTAAAGCAACTTATTGCACACTTCTCAGTTGCTTAAAAAAGGGGGTTGAGAACATCACAGCACAACGACATACTGAGCCATTCTGAAAAGATATTTAAAGCAAGCAACAATCAGTGTTGAATGTGATGCCTTGCTTAAAATAGCCTTGTCAACAGGGTACCTTCAAGTACACCGAGGCTACAACTGCTGAAACTCAAGTTAGGACAGGATGGTTTAATGTCAGAAAACAAATGGAAAAGACATCCAAGCCATTCTGTCCATATGTAAGAATTACAAGCTTTTCATAAAATCTTTATAAAGAACCCCAATGTCGCATTTTCAGAAGAGGCGAAACAAAGACGGGAGGTAAGCAAGTATGGATCCCTTATGCACATCAAGAGTTTGACATTTTATATTACTACGTTGGAATAATTATTTCTTCTGCATAGTGGAAAGGACTTCAGTTCAGCTGGGAAAGGGTTTTGTTTTTTTCAGGCTTCCCTTATTTGTTGTCTTCCAGATGTTCTGAATGTCAGCTCACAAAATTGCTATAAAGTATGACCATTGGCTCAGAAATGTGTAATCCAGCACCTTCCACCAGGTTTGGGAAATCTCCGAGAGATGGAAAAGAAAGAAGCAAACAGATTAGAGTTTCTAGTTACTAGATGATCTTAGAGGGTTGCCTCAAGTTGCAGCTAAGGATTGGACCTCTGCCTGCTGAAGGAATGCCCGTTTGCTCCACTTGACTTGACCATGTAGCATAAATAAAACAAAGCTTCCAAACACACATTGAGACTTTGGTGGTCCCCTCATCCAAGGCAAATTCACTTCTTCCCCAGTAAGTGTAGATAGCACTGTGGACCATATAATTAACTTGCTTGAGGATTTCTCCCCAGAAAAGTATAGTGAGGCAGTCTGGACACTTTCCAGGTTGAGCTTTTCCTTATTTACCATGAAAATAAAGGCATTAAAATGAGAGGGGTGTGAATTTTTTTATTATTAAATACTTTAGCTTGATTTCAGTCTCATTATGGGCTACCGATATTTTCCAGAAGTACCAATATCTAAATAACAATGTAAGTATGCATTCTTCACAGCCCAAACCATCCCATCCTATGTGACATGGGACTGAGAAATATGCCGCCATCACACTGGTAGGCTGATGACTGTATCTGCTGTGTACATAGCTCAAGAAATGGCAAACAGGATGACAATATTTTTGTGTTTATTTTTTCAGTGTATAGAGTCACACATTATCCATCTCACATATGACCCTAAAATTTCCTTTCCTTTCCCCCCCTCCTCTCTGTTTCTTTACTTATTGCTTTTTTTTTACTTTATCTTTTTTTCTTACAAAATTTTTATGAGTTTTACTCTTCTAAAATGTTCTTTAATAAAATTATATATATTAAAAAATGAATCAGGGGAAGACTGGAATGAAATGGAAAAGGGAATGGAGTGGGAAATGGAATGGAATGGTCTAGTACAGGGGTAGGCTCTTTGATGACTCGTGGACTTCAACTCCCAGAATTCATGAGTTAGCTGACTCAGGAATTCTGGGAGTTGAAGTCCACGAGTCATAAAAGAGCCAAGGTGGCCTGCCCCTGGTCTAGTAGTTTGGTCTAGTAGTTAAAGCACTGGGCTAGAAACCAGGAGACTGTGAGTTCTAGTCCTACCTTAAGCATGAAAACCCCTCATGACTTTGTACCACTCATTCTCTCTCTCAGCCCAACCCACTTCACAAGGTTGTTGCTATGAGAAAAGAAGTATTAGGTCCATTTGCCACCTTAGTTATAAAAAATAATAAAAGTGGGATAAAAAATAAATAGAATAAAATGAATATGAAGGAAAGGATTGGGAATTTTTAGCTAGGAATTGGGGATGCAGTCTTGGAGAACTATTACAACTTTGGTGGAATGTCTGTTTGTTTCTATAATATAAAGAACAATGTCCGAAGTGTCTTATCCAGTCAGTAGCATCACTATTGGCAATGCCAGCACTGCTGAATCTTTTCAGGCAAATGTTTGAATCTATATTTTGAAATTGCTTTTTATTGGCATTTTGCCATTATTGTTTTACAAGCGTAGAATCTTTGTAAAGTTATAGGAGAGGCTGGGAAAGGAACGGAAGAGAGCACAAACACAAACAATCAAGATGCAGAAGATGTGTCTGTTGGCAGTATATCTCGTAAACAGAACCTCGGCCCAGGAGAGAAGAAATTTGAGAAGAAGCATTTCAAATTGTTTAAAAACTCCACCTTAATGTACGCATTATAATGGAACCTGGGACATTCCTCATACAATTTCCAAGGTTCTGGATGTACCCTAGTTTTGCAATAAAGATACTTTAATGAGGTATCTTGCTTCCAACTATGCTGGTCTTGACAACACCATGAATGCCACTTTAATTCAATAAAGCAAAATAGATAGAACAATGTCATTCAACTCGGAGAATAATGGCATGCTATTAGCTTATCAATTTAGGCTCATAAATAAAACTAGAAAATTCCAATGCACTCTTATCAGGAGTGCATTGAAATTATCTATGTATGGATCATTTTAATCTTGACATTCAAAGTTGAGTGGAACTGAAGAGAAATTATAAAAGAAAAGTCTCCCTACAGTAATGAAGGGAAGCAGATGACTTGAAAGTACTTATCAGGGAATGGGGTCATGGGGAGGAGGGGATTAACTTGCTCAGCCCTCTACAAACACTGAGTAGCTCTGCTCCTTGTTACCATTATAGCCATCTTCCATGCTGCCTGTTCTCTGGGTACTCTGAATGGCAGACCCTAAACAACAAACCATTCAGAGTCTTGGGGAGGTGTACAAAATCAATTAAACAAAGAAACAAAGCCAAGATTAATATTATCCCTTTTATTTTTAGGGTAGCTGTAGATTTGGTGTTTTCAATCAATGAAATAAAAGACAGTAATAATCTGGTATTTTCATATGGAACTGAGAGAAACGTAAGATACATTTGGTACCTTTTCCATTAACTATACTTCAGTCTGGTCTTATCTCCTGAGTTTTTGGCATTCTACTGTTGGTCCAGTCCAACCCTGGTTTCTTTTACCCAGTGCAATTTGAGCCAATAATCACATTGAGAGAGGAAACTGAGGCTCAACACTTTATTTCTACACAAAAGATGGATGCTGGGGATCCATTTCCAAACCAAGCATGTCTAGCAGGCTATACTTCCATATATACTATAAATCCACATATACATATCAGAGTTTCCTGATGTTTCATCACTTGTTCCTAATTTATCGAAGACATGCACACTTTAGGCTAACATCGTATAATAAGCATGAGGAGCGCATTTAATTAGCTAAATTCTCCATCTCTGGAGCATTAGCATGTTTTTTAACATGCTAATAATGAACTTTTTACATCTGGACCTTTGCCTGGACATTTTCAACCACAACTTAAGCAAAATGTCATGTTACTATTCTTGTTCCAGTAATGGGTCAATTTGCAAAATTCTTCAGCACAGTTACAAATACAGTCACCTAAGCTAACATTTCCTTTAACTGAAGCATTTGTAGTCAGCCTCTTTAACTTCTTCCGATAAATGTCAAGGCAGGTGTTATATCAAGCAAAAGCATAGATGAAGTGATTAATTGAACTATGACTGAAGCTAATTCATAGCTTGCAAAATACACGTAATAGTCTGCTAATAAATTAATAGGCCAGGACCTCGGACCCTCACCATCTGCATAAATGTACTATTGTGCATAAACGTGTGTGCATGTTTATATGTATACAAACATATATACACATATACACACAAACATTCCGTTCTAGTTACTCTTTTCTTCCTTGAGACTGTTTTAGTACCCAGTTAACATAGTTAACTCAATAATGTGTCTTACCTTATGTTGTTCTATGAACATTTTGTATATTTGTATATTCCATTTTCTCCTCCGCTTGCTGAGTCATCACACAGTTGTTGCACACCTGGAACACATTGGTATTATGGGTTTTTTCAGAATAAACTTCTTCAGTCTGAAGGAGAAACAAAACAACAGATGCCTCTTTCTAAGGCAAACTGTACTTTAAAAAGTAAGCATGCTAAAGGAAAAATTGAAGGGGCATGCAATGCAAAACAAAAATGTTTTAAGGGTGCAACTCAAAAGATAAAGTAAAAGCAAGCCTTTTTGGGTGTTTTAAAGCTAAATAAAACCTAGTGGGAGAAAAAGCTGTTCTACAATATTTTATCCTCAAGCATGTATAAATTGCTTTCAGATTATAAAGCTCTATCCTAAATATGCAACTTATTATTTTTTAAATATTGCAGATGCCAAACTATAAATTCTATCATTGCACTGGACATATCAGTTTGACCGTCAGGAGTACAGTACAATAGCTGTTTAGCAATATCTGTAAGGCCACATATTGTTGACTGTCTGTGGTTTATCCTGCAAGCTATCTTAAACCAGGCTTTAACTTAAAATAATCAACACCACTGGATTTAATTAGCAGTTAATTAATTCTTAAATGGGGGGATGGACAAAAGGTGCTGTCAACAACTAGTTAACTAATGAAAGTCTGTAAGTAACGAGGCAGAGTAACCTTTTGCTCCTTCATTTTGAAAAATAATGTTCTACAGAAGGTAAACTTAGAAAGAGATTGAACAGAATAAGTGGTTTATCTACAAAATGGAATTTTCAGCATCAGAGGGAAGAGAAAAAAATAGCATTACAGAAAATAGGAAAGAGATTTGGAAGAGACAAAAAAAAAAAGAGCAGTTATAAATTGTTCTTTTCCATCTGCAAGTTATCCAGAAAAGAGAACTTTCCTTCAAGGATTGAACAAAGCTCCATTTGAAAGCTCCAAACTCAGGCACGCAAGCATTTGCTAGTAAAGTTAATGAAATTTCACGCTTAAAAAAAAACAACTAAGGGGAGACCTTTGCAAGGTTCCTGCTTCTGTAAAGTTTTGGCCAGACAGCTTCAAGGCCTTTACTGAAATGCCTCTTTGAAGTTTTACTCCCACACCTCTATTTAAGACAGGAGCAGAAGAAAAGATACTACAGCAATCTCCAAATTGTCCAGGAAAGAACCTATTTAAAAGCTGTATAGAAGTAATTACAAAAAGGTCCTTTTGTAAAATAAAAACTGTCAAAATGTTTTAAAACTAAACTTTTATGAAAGATTTTAAAGTGTACTGTCCTTTCATTACCTGCTCTTCTGAGTTATCATGCTTGTTGACATGATTATTGACAGAGTTGGCCTCTTCTGAGTATCATATATTATTTGTTATTAGTACTTTTTCTTTTAAGCCTGAAAAGGTGTGTTTTGATCTTAAATGTAAATCATGGGACATAACAATCCTAATTTACTTTTTGCACTCACACACAGAGACACCATCTCAAGCCCTTTATCCCATTCTAGACAGCACTTTTGAAGAAAGATTGAGACAAACCTGAACAAGTTCACTGAAGATGATCAGATATCATCAGAAACTATTCTAAGAAGAGAGGTTGAAGGAATTTTTCATATTTTATCCTTGAGAAGGAAAGACTGAGGAAGAATTTGTATACCTGGGGACTCAGAGTTTCACAGAACACTACAACAAAAATATGAGTAGAGAGCCTCCACCAATCAGCATGAGTACTTTAGATGAATTATCTATAGATGAACTAATAAACAATCAATCAATGCTCAGCTATCAATCATTAACTGACTGCATTGTATTGTATGTCCCTCGCCCAAAGTTCACACCAACACCCTTTTCCCATCTTCAAAATAAAAATGAACATATTTATATCATCCAGCCATATTTCCATATTCTGACATAACAGAGTTGGAAAGGACTTTGGGGGTCTTTTAGTCCAATCCCCTGCAGGAAATCCTATATCATTTCAGATATGATAGCATACCTCTGAACTTTTCAACATTTACTAAATATTGATATACCAATATAATGTATTTCAGCATTTGTTTTACACCAGTCTTGCAACCAGCCAGTCTGGTCAAAGAATAGGACTTGGGAGACAGGTGAGTTGCAAATCTCCTCCAGTAATAATGCAAACTCTCCCTTCATGTGCACGAAAGTGAGACAAACTCATCCAGGAAATATTATATAAGTGATATCTATTCCTTGGTTGACAGAAAACAAGGGGGAAAAGAAGAACTTTTCAGTTTGAAGTCCTCTAGCTATGGAGACATCAATCTTCAGAGACATCAGAGCTTCAGAGCAGGAAAGCATAATTTCCTGTCTGGAAGAGATATGAACAATGCAGAATTAAATGTCCTAGATTGCACAGGGGCTCGCCCACAGAAGGAACAAGCAAATATTCTAAAGTTTCCCATTTTTAAAAGTGTAAAATCTGTCTGTTACAGTCAAAACCTTTTAAAATCCTATTTGAAATCTCACAGCTCCCATGACTTCAATTGCAAAATCATCCATTGACCAGTTTGAAGAATCTTCAGTATAAAAGGAGAACATTAACTGAAGCTCTAGATTTTTCTGAAAATTGACCGTGTAAAAAGAGGGCACCCTCTGTAATTTGGTCTTGGCATCACCTCTTGACTTTTTTATGCATAGATGGATGGAAGAAAGGAAGCACAGAGCAAAATATATTGTTCTGTGAATATAAGAAGACAGATACATACCCAAAGGCAATTTGATTCTTCCAGATATTTTAGACCCCAACGCTCCTAACCCCTAATTATTAGCTATGTTACCAGGGTTTTCCTTAATCATAAGAATGGACCAGGATGAAGAACTTGAGACCTTCTAAATGTTACTGAACTACAAATTCTAGCTTCTTCTATTGCTGGTTGGAGCTGCTGAGAGATGAAATTCAACTTCATCTAACAAGTTGCTATGACACCAAGTTATACTAAACAGCAGGATGGGGGATCACCAGAGCTTCAAAATTATTTTTCCAAAGCAGGTAAG
>NW_015386580.1:753336-755810 GCF_001527695.2 Protobothrops mucrosquamatus | reverse complement strand
ATTTAATAGGGTTTACTGTTAGAAGTTAATGTTACAATAATATATACAAGTATACAAGATGTTTCTGGATTGCAGCTTGTTAATGCTTATTAGGCATTTGAGTTCTTAATAAATCTGCAAAGCACATAAAAATCTTATTTCAATAAGCGATAGAAATTTTGTATTAAATAGGAAATCCTTTGAAGGCATATTTCTCTGACTAAATGATGCACATTTAAAATGTGCTCTACCAACTAATTTCTACATTTCATGACTTTCATTGTTATTTCTGAAATATCTGCAATTCTTATTGAAGTTGCTTTATGCTGGTCTATGACTCCAGATGAGTAGATTAACCAATTTCCTCATTCATGAACAATTATATTTAAATGTTGAATAGCATGTTAGCCATTTTGTGATTGATTCTTTTCCTTATATAAAAGAAACAAAATATTCCAAGCTCATTTTTGCCTCTAACATGCAAATGTAGAAAAATGCATCATTTCTTTTCCACTCATTATTTTTCTCTATGGAAACTACTTTTGTTCTGATAGAATCAAACTAAATAGAAAAATAATCTGACTTGAATAAAATTGACTGTCATTAATGTATTCTATGGACAATACAGAATAACAGAGGTGATTCCTCTCTGTGTAGTAATAAAGAATTCTAGAAATTAGATATCTGAGGTGAAAATTCCAATATGCATTTGTTTTCCTTTCAAGAAAAATCTCTGAGACTGGTGAATGGAGAAGACAAATGTAGTGGTCGCATTGAGGTTTTTTTCAATGGAAGCTGGGGAACAATTTGTGACGATGGCTGGGACATGAATGACGCACACGTTGTGTGTAGACAGCTTGCCTGTGGAGAGGCCATCCAAGCCCTACCTAAGGCTGAGTTTGGGGAAGGAACTGGCAGCATCTTCCTGGATGAGCTGAAGTGCAAAGGGAACGAATCCTCTCTTGAAGAATGCTCTCATAAACCTTGGGGCGTTCATAACTGTCATCACAAGGAAGATGCTGGGGTCATTTGCTCAGGTAATCTGAACCACTCAATTTTCAGTTTTACTTGGTTTACATTATCAAAACACTGTGAAAAAATAATTTAAAAATCAGGTATCAGTGTAAGGTAACTGTTGCCAGGTAGAATGATACCATCAAAAAGCGAAGGGGATGTCACCATCTAACCAGGGGGTCTTGAATGCGATCGCAAAGGGTCCTAATTGCTATTATGTGTAAAGATTTCAGACAATCTTCATTGTTAATGGGTCTCAGTAGAAAAAGTGCATTTATTATTGAACATTCAATGATTTAAGACCTTGTTATGCAGGTTTCAGTGAATTATCACATTATCTTTAAATAAATTTGATTAAAGTGCTTAACATGCTTAACAATCACAACACTTAATGATGGAGGTGGTAGACTCAGTAGCAGTCAGTAAATGATGACTACCTGTAGTATCAATATTGAAAAGCAACAGTTTCTATGCCTTTCTTATTTTACTTTATTGTATCAAACTAAAGAGTAAAATATATAAAAGAAATTATAATGATGATAATAATACTGGCAATATCATGAAACCTCATAAATGATCATCATCAATATGCTATCATCTTCACCCAGACAGACGTTATTTCTTCTGTTTTCAGGTCCTGCTGTCACCACACCACCACCTATAGGTAATTGCTTATATTTCTGTTATTACTTAAAACCAAAACGTGCTTTATAATTTAATGGGAAATAGAACCAATAACGTCTTTATTAGCACAGAGATAAATAAGATTCATCCAACTTCCTTTTTTTATTCTTTTCATTGAAACTACAATTTATGAAATAAAGTGAGCCTTTATGCTATGCATGTGCTGTGAAAATTGGAATTTGGCTTTTCAGCAAATCATTGAAAAAATGTATGAATATAAGAAAGAAAAATTATCATTTGTCTGATTTAAGTAAGGATTAAATTAAAGTGAAAGCATTGAATTATGGACTGTTTTGTTCTGGATAGTGAGGTGGCATATGGCTTTAATAAATAATATATAAAATATTCTGTGTCTTTGAGGCATTTAAAAATTGTTTCTGGTTAAGCAGTACTGTTAATGTCCTTAATGATTGGAAACCAAATTAATTAGGCTGATTAGTACAAAAGCAGTATCATGAAGTGATTTTGTGAAAGAATGAACAAAGATTGAATCTGAAAACAAATAATATGTATGAAGCACAAACAGATTGAGAGGAAGTGGAAAACCAAGAGAATGGGGTTTTTTTCAGCATTATTTATTTATAATTTATTTATTTATTTTTTATTTATAATTTAATTTGTATCCCGCCCTTCTCCTCACCGGACTCAGGGCGGCTAACAGCCTTATAAAACAACATTACAATAAATATCCATATTAAAACCAAATTAAAAGAAAATATTCGTAAAGGCCAATCGTTAAAATTACCCTTAAAATTACCCTTAAAAACCCCACTAAAATTCCCTAGGCCAAACCCGCT
>NW_015386580.1:673015-751775 GCF_001527695.2 Protobothrops mucrosquamatus | reverse complement strand
GGGTCAGAGGCCGCAAAGGCACGACTCGGTCCAGTGCCGCGGCAGCGGCTGCTTCCCAAGCCGCCGCCTGATTTTCCGCCGAGTCTTTATTTCTATACAGCCATGATAGAAAAGAACTTCTGTTAAATTTCTGAGTCATATAACATAATTTTCTGTTTTTGTCAGAACTTTCTACACTCTCCGCAGAGCTGACTACGCAGGAAAGAAGAGGTATTTATTATATGCTGAAGTGGATTTGCATTCTTGTAACAATAATACATATTGTAACAATAAACCTACAGCACTTCCAGCTGGTTGCAAGGGGTTACTACATGCTAGTTCTAAATTTTTCCTTTGTTGAACAATATCTGAAATAATAAGTACCTGTGAAGATTTGGAGTAGCTTGGGGGAAATCCAGATTGAGGTCCACCCTAAGAACTCAGGGGATAACTTTGAGCCACTCATTCCCTCAGTTTAACCTAATTCACAAGATCATAAAGATAAAATTAAGGGGTGCTCTTCATCCAAGTTGCTTTGAACTTTTGGAGAAGGTCATAAATCTAACAAGGATTTTTTCCCACTCTATCGCCATGGACCAGTTAATATGTAAATCAAGCCAATGTTTGAACTATCAAGCTCATGATATATTTGATAATGTTTGTGAAAAGATGAATGTCATGTCAGGCATAATGGACCACTTGTACACCTGCTGTTTTCTATGCACACAGCCATTTTATATGAGATGAATATTGAAAGTCTACAAAGTAGGTGATCCTGAATGCTTCAGCACATATAAAACCATATTTCAATAAGTTATTGTATTAAATAGTATATGTTTTGAAACTAAAGTATATTTTGCTGAATCAAGCATGTGCATTTAGTATGTGGTCCCTCACCTAATTTTCAACTTTCTTAGTTTTCATTGTTATTACTGAAATGTCTGCAATTCTTATTGAAGTTATTTTATCCAGGTCTATGACTAAACAAATGACTTTGCTATTGAGACCTATGCAAAATTCTGTGAATGAGAAATTACATAGTGTTTTTCCTGAAATTAAAGCCTATTGAAAAGTTACTTGTGATTTAACTTGGAGCTCATCAAAATAAATGGGAAATAAACTTGCTTAATCTAGATCTATGTATGTAAATATGTACAGTACATACTGTACCTATGTTCTAAAAAAGACCTAATCATCCTGTTATCTTGGGTCTTCTATTTAAAAAGTCATGTGTTCAATTACAAGAATTATTACTCTGGTTTTACAATCTTCAAAGGAGAATCCTGTGGTCATGCTGATTGGAACTGCCAAGGGATAGAATTAGGCTATAGAGAGATAGCATATGGTTTTATACCATACTACGGAACTACTTTTGTTCTGTTCAAGACTAAGTAAAAAAATATTCAGACTTGAATAAAATTGACTGACTTTAATGTACAGTATTATATGGATAAACCAGAACAATAGAGATGATTCCTCTCTGTTTGGTAATTAAGAATTCTGAAAATTAGATATCTGAGGTGAAAGTCCAATATGCATTTATTTTCATTTCAAGAAAAATCTCTGAGACTGGTGAATGGAGAAGACAAATGTCGTGGTCGCATTGAGGTCTTTTACAATGAAAGCTGGGGAACAATTTGTGACGATGGCTGGGACATGAATGATGCACACGTTGTGTGTAGGCAGCTTGCCTGTGGAGAGGCCATCAAAGCCTTACCTAATGCTGCATTTGGGGAAGGAACTGGCAGCATCTTCCTGGATGAGCTGAAGTGCAAAGGGAACGAATCCTCTCTTGAAGAATGCTCTCATAAACCTTGGGGCGTTCATAACTGTCATCACAAGGAAGATGCTGGGGTCATTTGCTCAGGTAATCTAAATTGCTTAAGTTTTAATAAAATTATTACAGTATAGTTCAGTAAATTCATTTAAAGTGAGACCTGGTAGATAATGGAATAAAAATCTCTGGCTAAGTACAATCTGGAATTATTTTTTTTATTCAACCACAGTATGGAAGAATCTTATTATAAACCACATGCTTTTCACATGTTTTCCCATATAGCCTTTATATTCAGAGCTCACATAATCTTCTAGAATTCAGTGAGGCAAAGCTATAGAAATTGTAATCAAATTTCTTGGAAGTTCTTTTTTTTTTCAGGAAAATAAGTAGGATAGAGAAAATTAGTTCTTACCCAGCTTCAAACACACTGTTTACAATCAGTTTAGGTAGAGCTTCTGTGACTTCCGTTTACTTACAGCTAGGGCTAGACAATGGAGTTAGCTAGCCTTTCTTCTGTCAGTTTCTGGGAGGCTTCTCCTGGACCGATCGGAGAGACCGCCGTCTCTCCTAGATCCCTGGAAGTACCTTCCTTCATTGCCACCTCTCCGGGGCGGCTTCTGGCCCATTTAGGGTCCCCAAACAAGAAAAAACTCGGCTGAAGAGCTCGGCATTCCGAGTCTCTCAGCCGATGACGCTACTGGTGGAAATGAGAAATCGTAATCAAATTTCACCAACAAAACATAGTTACAATGTGGCTAGAGCTTTATGTTTATTTTAAGAACCAAATGTCTGCTAATCTATTTTTTGTTTGGGATGCTGCATTGCGTTGTCCATCTTTGTAGATTGGTTTATGGGTAGTGCTTGCTTACCAACCAAATTATAATAGCACTGAAAAATGAGACTTATGACAGGTCCTTGAAGGTATGGTTTTTGCAGCATCTCTGTGATCATGATTTGGGCACTTGGCAAGTGGTAAGCATTTAGAACAATTGCAGCGTACTGCAGTCATATGATTGCCATTTGCAATCTTCATGGCCACCTTCCAATAAAGTCAATGAGAAAGGCAGGAAGACATTGCAAATCATGATCATGTGATGTCATGCTCAACAACCACACAATTTAATAATGTAAATGGAAGACTCAGATGCAGTCAGCAAATAAGCACTACCTATAGTCTCAAAACAAAAAAACAACAGGGATCAGTTCCTATACTTTAAGCCAGGTTTTATTTTAGATTAGATTTATTATAGATTTATTTATTTATTTGTTTATTTTTCATTTATTTATCATATTTCACAAGAGGGACACTTTTACTTCAATATATCAAATTAAAGAAGAGTACAAAAATATAAAAGAAAAAAACGATGATGATAATAATAATGGCAATATACTATAACCCCATAATTCATCTTCATCATTATTGTGTCATTTTCACCCACAGAAATTATTTCTTCTATTTTTAGGTCCTGTCACCACATCAGCACCTAGTATGTATTTTATTAAATTCCTATTTTTACTTAAAACCTTGTATCATAATTTAAGGGGAAATAGAAACCAGCAACGTCTTTAACAAGACAGAGAAAAATAATATTCATCCAACTTTATTTTCACTGAAAAGGAGCTTCCAAAATCTGTACATCCAAGGAATATACCAGAAGAACTAATAAGATGTGAACAGGAAAATATGTAATGTAATGCAGGGCACATCCCAAACAGAACTTTCTGTAGCACTGGGAACATTTTTTGTGTTATGAACATATTATGGGTATCCAATATCCAAAATAGCTGTTTGATGGTGGAAGTGCTGATTTCCAGACTGGCTGCCGTAGTACTTGTGGCACTTAAAATACACTTCTTTCTCAGAAAGTAAACAGGGCAATTGCATTCAGCCACTCTCTCTAGCCCTCCAAGCTTACACCCCCAACTTACTTTTGACTTTTTTAGGGGCAGCAGATTAGTATATTTGCAAATAAAGCTTTGGATTGTAGGTATTCCATAATTTTCTAATAATGTCTGGGAGAATAATGGGGACTCCAGTGTCACTGTTAGAAATAAAAATAAAGTAATGCTTTTTTAAAAGCATTATTTCAAATTAAATATTTTTAAAGTTTTTTATATTTGACAGAAACAGGTAGAGAAAAAGAAGTCACTGGGGGCACATAAGTGTCAGTAGATAACCTCTGGAGGGTCCTAGCTTTTCTCTCTTCATTTAAAACAAAACAGCAGCAGCAGAAAACATTTTGATTGGGTATAGGATGGCAGGATGAGCAGATTCAGCTTCTGTCCCCTTTCCTTTGCAAACCTCTTCTGGTTTCTAATAATTACTAAGTGTTGCAGCACTATATTAGTAATTCTGCTTCTGTCTTCATACTTCTTTTGAAATGATATCTGTAATGTGGAAATAGAAGGGATTGGGGACATGCAACAAACTTGTTCACTTCTGTCAGCCATTTCAGGTACTCCAGATCAGGAAACCAAAATCAATAGTATTAATATTACCTTATTATAAGGAAACAGTGACACAAGGGTCTCCAACCCCCGGGCTGAGCATTGATACCAGTCCGTGGCCTGTTAGGAATCGGGCCCTGAGAGTGGCAGGTGAGTGAGCAAAGCTTCATCTGCACATGAACTTGAATTAGGTTGTGCACAAAACCATCCTCCCCACAATCCGTGGAAAAATTAACTGCCATGAAACGGGTCCCTGGTGCCAGAAAGGTTGGGGACCACGGCAGTAACAGACAAACAAGTCTGAAAGACCTTTCCTCCTCCTCCTCCTGGCATTATTTTCATCAGAATTCCTGAGGGTCCCTTCTGAGGTGCTTTCTCTATCCTCATTCCTTTTTTGGATTTTGACTCCTCTTATCAGATGTTTTCTTGGCTGCGGTTCTTTCTCCTGCCTCCCAAAGATATTCTCACAACCGTTACAGCTTCTAACCAAAGACAAGGCCATTTAATTTAATTTAACCAAAGCAAATCAATTGGAAAAGAGGTGGAGATCTCAAAATGTTCATCTTTGGTTATATGATGATGTAAAGAATAACAGGTTTTTCATCTCTGGTATTCAGGGGAAAGAACCTGAAAGTTATTTCTCAAATATACAAAATAATTTGTAAATGATCCAAAGATCTGTAGATTAGGCAGCAATTGTGGCCAGCTCTAAAGATGTATCTTCTTAAATCCATTCAACCCCATTTATCTAAAGGGGAACATAGGTCACAATATCTAAAGTTGTACACACACACACAAACAAACACATGCACATAGATACACAAAGGCAGAATGTTATCTGAAAAAAAATCAGGTTGGGAAACACTGATATGCCTTTTTAAAATAAACCCTCAAAGAGTCAATGTAATGTGTCATTGGTGAAAAAACTGCTGTTTATATTCTTTTGACAATTGCAGAAAGTGCCTTGGTAACAACAACAAGCTCGTTGACTGTAAGGTTGATGAATGGAAAAAACAGATGCCAGGGTCGACTTGAAATCTTCTACAATGGGGACTGGGGAACAGTCTGTGATGACGGTTGGGACTTACAAGATGCAAAGGTAGTTTGCAGACAACTTGCCTGTGGAGAAGTTATGGAGGCCACCAATGAAGCCTATTTTGGGCAAGGCACTGGCAACATCCTCCTAGAAAATGTTCAGTGCAAGGGGAATGAATCGTCTATAGAAGAGTGCTCCAATCCAGGCTGGGGAACTCATCGTTGTGGCCACAAGGAAGACGCTGGGGTCATTTGCTCAGGTAACCATCTCCATCATTGTTAGTGTAAAATGATTTCATAGGAGCCTTCGTAGCAAAATATTATGAATACTTCTCTATCACTCAGAGGAGGAGCTTACTTTCTGTATTTTTTGCTTTTTTTCATAGAAACAGTTTCCCTTACAACAAAGAATCCCATTATACCTAGTAAGTATCGGTTGTCTTTGCAAACAGCAAATAGTGTATTTGAGAAATGATCTCATTTTGCATATCATGAAATTAGTAACATGAAATTAGTAACACAATTAGGGAATACTGAAATTCCTGAATAATGTTATTTAGTAATATAAAAAATGTCAGTGACATCTGTTCTATGAAACATATGTCTTATGCCTCAGATTTATTTTCATTGAAAACTGAATCATTATTTTTAAATTCCTGCCATTAGGAGCCTCTCTGTGAAAATTAGCATACTAGAGATTCATTGTGAAGGCTCTGTGTAGGCTGTAAATAAAAAGCCAAAGTCATATATTCTAAATTATACTTTCTGATTTTAATAGATAGGCTTGCAGAATATTCCTGAGAATAATTAAAGCAATTCTGTAGAGAAACAACTACATTATCAGATTCTTGTGTCTCTTTTCCTTTCCTTTCTTCAAACTCAGCTATTTCTTTTCTTTTGGTTTCTGTAGCTCCCACAAAAAATACATCAGAAGTCCCAGGTATTTATATTTGGGTAATTTTTTAATCAACATGATTTCTGCATTATACTGCAAATGTATTCTTTTGTGTCTTTGATACGTTGCATTATAGAACCTCTAATCTGATGTTTTATTTGAGCAAATGCATTTTTCTAAGTTCTTTTATTTTAGAAGGTTTTTTTGGTTTACTTCCTAAAATAACCTCCTTTTTTGCATTTAAAATTATTTTCAGTCCTAATGTTAAATTATATTTGCTCTATTTATTACCAGTTTGGGCACTAACCACTCAGCATCCAACTACTAGACCTGTACCTGCAGCAAGCACACCACACCCAATTATTCCTGGTCAGTAGACTAACCAATCTCCTGATTAATTGTTTTGGACAATTAGAATTAGAATTAGAACTTTCTGTGATGACTTCTTTTCCTCATGCAAAACAAACAAAATATTCCAAGCTCATTTTGCCTCTAACATGCAAATATAGAAAATTTCCACTCCATTATTTTTCTCAGCACACCCTCCATTCCACCATTTTTATTCAGTCTATCTAGATGATATGTTAAATGTATTCTAGCCTTCAATAAATGCATTTAAGTAGCAGTAGGAAAGGTTCAACATTCTTGCCTGGGATTGTAAAATGTGGGAAATTCAGCTGGCCTTTTCTGTATGTGCATATAAACATACCATTATTCTGGTGAAAGGCTTGTGAGACCTAATAGGGTAGGTAGAGATAATCAAATGAAACAATCCTTCAAGTATTCGCCTACTTCCAAGAACAGAAAGAGAAAGAGATTTCAATCAAAGTTTAAATAACATCACTCAAGGCAAAATGGGTTTTGAAATATTGGGTGGGTGAACATATATGAGAGTAATTGGATAGTGTTTATGGTTAGAGGTTACTGTTACAACCCTATATGTGGTGCAAGGAGGGTTGTTTCTGGACTGCAACTAGCTATTACTCATGCTCACTAGGCATTTGAGTTCTTAATAAGCTCTTAAAGCAAATGGTGCTTCAAATAATTGTGGACAACTGGAGTATCTGTTCTCCCATATGTTCCAAACACTCTTTGGAATGGAATACTAAGTACAAATATAATTTCTGGCCGATGTTGGCCAAAATCAGCCAACATTCTCATCATCACAATACATGCTGCATGTGGAATGAAGATAACTGAGGTATCCCTTAATACTCATATCATGCAAAATCTCAATTGAACAGAGGATTCAAAGCAAATATTAATTGTAAGATGCTTAAATTTGAGATTTGTCATTATTCAAGCAACTGTGTTTTTATGTATTCCTTCTTTTAGCATCAAAATCTATAACTCTTCCTATCACTCAGAAGCACACTCCATCTGGTAAGTTATCAGGCTGAAGTTTCTTTTCAGCATCAATTAACTTAAGATCACTTAAGTAACTTAAGATTAAAAACCTATGAACAATTTTTTTCAGAAACTAATTCATTGACATTTTCTCCAGCTGTACACATGTAGGATTGTGATCTAAGTGGTTTTCCTTTCCTTCACTGAAAGCCACATCTCCTTTTTTTAACATATTAAAATAATAATAGTTTTTAAAAACCCACAAGATAACACATAGTTAGCCTACTATTATCTGGCATTCACACTGCCACCTTAGTATGTCAAGGGCTGAAAAGGAATTGCTCACCAAATTTGAAACACAGAATACTTAGCTACAAAAGAAATAGAGGTTTCCTTCTCAATCAAATCCTTTTAATAATAATAATAATAATAATAATAATAATAATAATAATAATAATAATAATAATAATAATAATAATAATAATAATAATAATATTGGAAGGGACATTGGAGGTCATCGAGTCCAACCACCTGCTCAGGCAGGAAAACCTACACCATTTCGGACAGATGGCTGTCCAGTCTCTTCTTAAAAACTTCCAGTGTTGGAGCATTCACCAGTTCTGGAGGCAGGTTGTTCCATTGGTTAATTGTTCTGTCCGAAAGTTTCTCCTTAGTTCTAGGTTGCTTCTCTCCTTGATTAATTTCCATCCGTTGCTTATTGTCCTGCCCCCAGGCGCTTTGGAGAATAGCTTGACTCCCTCTTCTTTGTGGCAGCCCCTGAGATATCATGTCCCCCCTCGTCCTTCTCTTCGTTAAACTAGACATACCCAATTCCAGCAATCGTTCCTCATGTTTTAGCCTCCAGTCCCCTAATCATCTTTGTTGCTCTTCTCTGTACTCTTTCTAGAGTCTCAGCATCTTTTTTACATCGTGGTGACCAAAACTGGATGCAGTATTCCAAGTATGCCCTTACCAAGGCATTGTAAAGTGGTATTAATACTTCATGTGATCTTGATTCTATCCCTCTGTTAATGCAGCCCAGCACTGAGTTGGGTTTTTTGGCAGCTGTAGCACACTGCTGGCTCATATTTAAGTGATTGTCCACTAGGACTCTGAGATCCCTCTCACAGTTACTATTATTGAGCAAGGTACCACCTATATTATACCTGTACATTTGGTTTTTCTTGCCTAAATGTAGAACCTTACTTTTTTCACCATTGAATTTCATTTTGTTAGATAGCGCCCAGTGTTCAAGTCTGTCCAGATCCTCCTATATCTTAAGCCTGTCTTCTGGAGTGTTGGCTATGCCAGCTTGGTGTCAATTTCTGGGTTTTGCAAATTTTATTAATTTTTCAAATAAACATATAATACAAATGTGGTGCATTTCATTAAAAAACAAAAAGGAAAAGCTAGTCAATATATTTTCAGAAATGATCAGCGGTCCCCCCCCCCTGCATCCACCCTCACTACTTCAACCTTCCTACCTACTTCCCTCTTCCTTCCTTCCTTCCCCTCCAACCCATACCCTCTCCTCCTTCCTCCTTTCCAACTATCCTACACATCCCATCACCTTCTTTTCCACATCCTTCGGATGCAGTTTAGGGGTACTAGCCGATCATCTCCTCTTCTCAAAAAAAATACATTATTTTTCTATAACATATAAATACACCAAATTTTATATAATTCTACCCCTTCATCCCCTTCCCCCCTCCCCACCCCCGGACTTCCCAGAACTGAATACAGGGATAATCACATAGCATCTCAAATCTAAATAAAACTACCCAAACATAATACAAACAAATATTATCATACTTTAACTCTAATATACAATAATAAACTTAAATATAAAATATGTATATAAATTATATTAAGTATATAGAAATAATAAAAAAGAAAAAACGTTTAATCAAAAGCTATATGATAATTATTCATTTCATACTTTCTCTGAATATAATCTATCCATCTTCTCCATACCAAAATGAATTTTTCTTGAGATTGATCCTTCAAATATGCGGAAATTTTAGCCATTTCTGCAAAATATGACACCTTCAATCTCCAATCATCCATAGTCGGTAATACCTCCTTCTTCCAATTTTGAGCAACCAATAACCTTGCTGCTGTTATACAATACAACATCAAATTCATTTCCTTAAGGTCCAAATTTTCCATAATGCCCAATAAAAATAATTGCGGTGTAAATTTTATCTTTTTCTTAAAAATCTGTTGGATATTCCACCCTGCCAGCTTGGTGTCAATTTGATGAGTTCCCCATCTATCCCCTCGTCCAAATCGTTGATGAAGATGTTGAAGAGCACTGGGCCTAGAACAGAGCCCTGGGACACACCACTACACACTTCCCTCCATGTAGATGCAGTTCCATTGAGGACCACATGCTGAGTACGGCCGGTCATAAATCTAAACTAATAGATCCCATGTTTAGTTATGTTTCCCCTAGTTCAGTTCCTTGCTTAACAGTTTCTCTCATGTTTGACAATAATGTACTGTATGAATTGGGTGGTACTATTTTCAGTTTTAAAATTTTATGTATCTCAAACATCTTTATAACTGGAAAAGATAGAATCACATAGGCAAGGATACTTCCAACCTTTGGCATAGTTAGGCAATGTCTTCCCTTTACAATATATTCTTGCTTTTTTTCACTAACCCATTCTCAGGTAAGTTAAAAAGCACACAATGGATTTGTCTTTAGCATTCTGCTTTTTTCTTCTTATTTCAGTTGAGTTTTTATTGACCCAGTTGCAGAGAACATAGGTTGCTTCCTCTCGTTATTTTTTTTTCTTTTTCCCAGAATGCTTTTATAAATGGTTTTATTTGACCTATGTAAGCATGTGCTGTTTCCTGGAGTTTCTGTGTATTTATTTCACTTAAATTATACATATGCGCATACACACACACACACACACACACACACACACTTTATACTAATAAAGTTCTTCACTGGCCTTTATTAATTTGTTTCCCTCTAGGCAAATGTCTCTATGGCTGCAAATTAACAGGTCCTTCAGGTTCATTTAAAAGTCCATTCTATCCTTCAAACTACCCAAAGAATTCTTACTGTGTTTGGGACATAGAGGTGGAGGAAAGACGTCATGTAGAACTAAGATTTGAAGTTTTCAGGTAATAAAGGATCTGCTAGCTCATCAATGAAAATGCTGTTGAATCATTTTATTAATCTGCCACAAATTCTGTTTTAGTTACAAACTGTTCTAACTAAACATATTTCATACTTTAAATTTGAAAGCTTTACGGGAACTATTCCACAGAACCCAGGGCATTTTCTCAATCCTTCTATCCTATAAGAGAGTGATCTATAAACTAAAATATGTGTTATTATCCATTGTATCTTAAGACTGCAAGAATACAAAGATCTAAGAATAAAATGGGAAATGTATATATATTTATGTTGCTCTCTGCTCATATACACAGAGATTTCGTTGATCTTGTAAAACAGCTATAGGTTACAGCACTTCAGACTAAAAAAAAATATGGAAAGAACCTCATTACTTTTTTCCCCTTCTGTCCAATTTCTGCTTAACTTAACCATTTTTGTTCTCAATATATGAGGCTCTTACAAATGGAACCTTAGAGAGCAGCAAAGGAATACAGTGTGTATTATGCAAGAAAATTCTATCTATTGCAGCTGAAAATTCTGAAAATAATAACTGATTTGAAGTAATAACTTCAAGTAATTTGAAGTTTGTTTATAACTTGAGAGATGCCTCTTTGAAAGCAGAGTGTAATGACAATTTAGTTGTACTTGCTTTATACCAGGAATGCTGATCGTGAAAACACAGGATCGCAAATGGCCTATAACCTCATTAAGCCTAATCAAATTATAATTTTGAATGTGATGGAATATTATGCATTTTTGCATTATAGTATATGCTTAAAATTTATAAGTGACTCTGCTTTCTATTTATAGTATTGCATGTATCATGATGTAGCCTCCCATTGGAAATAAGATTGGTCCCACATTTTTGGCTTTGAAAAACTGAATTGTTAGGGAGAACATATGCAAAATAAAACCATACCATTGGCTTGTTATTAGTGCTGCTATTATTGCATGATTTTATTTTACTATTTTAAAATTTATATAGCTGAGTTTATAGAATATAAATGTTAAATTCTTCGTTCGCATGCAAATGATGAAGACACATGGTGACAAGTAACAAACACTTTATTCTTCTTCTCCAACACCAAGCAAACAGTAAAAGGCACGCAGGCCTTTTATAGGGCCAGAAGCCTGGACAGTGTGAACCAATAGAAATTTAGCCTTTCGTGCCTTGTGCATGCGCGCAAGGCTGGCGACATTCTGTCTGGTCCCGGGCAGCTTTTGGGATTGCCCGGGACCATTTGCAACAACTCTGAGCCAGCAGTCAGCTCCTGCAGGCTCAGGACACAACACCCCTCCCCCCAGATGAAACACACCAGGCTTACGCACAGGTGTATTGTGCAATGTAAGGATGATGACACAGATGCATTATTCAAATGCAAGGAGGGTGGAAATGCTTGGGTCTGCACGCAGGCAAACACCTTTCAAAATAGTTATTAACTCAAATAAAACATATCCAAAATCAAAATAGCATATGAGACTCCTCCTAAGTGTTAACCCCCTCATTCAGGGACCTCATAGCAAGGTTCCTCCCATATTGACAGAAACCTCACATAATCCCCCAGATGTTTAGGGGGGCACTTGGCCCGCTGCAACCTTCTAAGGGCCGGTGAGGGTGCCTGGCTTACCTGCTCGCCTACTAGGCTAGGCAGGCCAGGACTTGGATGCCCCAAACACCCAGGTACCTTCCCCAGCTGCTGACTGGCTGGACCCTCTGAGTCCAAGCCAGTAAACCTTGGAGGGGTGGAAATCCCCAAGTCCACAATGGACTCCTCCTGGGAACAATGTCCCTCGAGCCCAAGGCCAACAGGTGGAGAGGCCTGAGTGGCGGAAGTGCCCCAGTACTCCGTAGCCCCCGAGCACATGCCAGGGGTGCCAGAGTCAGGAGCCGCCTCTATGGCAAACCCCCTTGCTACTGACTTCCTGTTCGGAGCAATAGCTGAATTATGAGAGTGCCCCTGATGGAATTCCCTTTCTCTTGCTGTATGTGTTTTATGTGGATACCCCCAGTCTGACTCCCTGTCTGGAGCAATAACAGATGTGCGGGATGACTCCCTATCCTGGGAATTCCTGCTTGGAGCACTTGCAGAATCTTGGGATGACCCCCAAACAGCCTCAGCATTTTGTGAGGCCCTGTTAGGCCTGAGAACCTGTGACCCAGAACCCCTGGGAATCTGTGACCCAGAATGCATATTATGGTCCTCCTCCCCCCCCCCAGAGCAGAGCCAGGAGCGGGAATGTGGCTGTCCAATCTCCAACGCAGCTGGTCTATGTGTCTGCGAAGAACACAGCCATCATCCAAGGCAACTTCGTATGATAGAGGTCCAGAGATCTTACAGATGACAGCAGGGACCCAGAGATGTCCAGGACCAAAGTTCCTAGCCCAGACTGGATCGCCCACCTGAAGCCTGCTAGGTGCCCACGGCTGTGACACCTGTGAAGCCACCCGGTCTGGATGCAGTCTATATAACTTAGTAATGAGGCAGCGACCCCAGCGGAGTTCAGCTGGGCTCTTCCCGGTGTCAGTGCATGGTGTGGTGTGGTGTGCAAGAAGAAAATCTGCTAACCTGTGATGCCAGCTGCCATGTATTAGTCATTTGATTGCGTCTTTGGAGGTGCGCACCATTCCTTCCGCTTGCTGACGTTGCATGCCAGATCAGGTTGGCCTGAAGGAAAGCCTGGAACTCACAAGATGTAAATTGAGGACCATTGTCAGAAACAAGAACATCCGGAAGACCATGGGGTTGCAAAGATTCCTCTTAGCACCTGGATAGTCCTGGCAGTAGTAGTGGAGGAGACAGGTACAACCTCTAGCCACTTGGAATAAGGATAAGGAAGAATTGCCCCTGGAAAGGCCCAGCATAATCTAAATGTACCCTTGACCAAGGTGTGTGTGTCTCCTCCCACCGGTGTACAAGGGCCTGAGGCATTTCAGGCCGTGACTGTTGGCACAGTTGGCACCCGTGCACCTGAGCCTCGATGGTTTTATCAAGCCCAGGCCACCAAAGATGGCTGTGCGCCAGCGCTTTCATGCGCACAATGCCTGGATGTCCCTCATGCAGAGAGGACAAGACCCTAGACCTCAGTGAGGCTGGGATAACTACTCTACTCTCCCATAAAAGGCACCCATTAAAGGTAGACAGTGCGTGTCTCCTTTGCCAGAAACTTTGAAATGTCGCACCTGGACACGTTTCAGGCCATCCTGACAACATCCATGTCAGCACGCGTGCAAGCGTGTGATCAGTGGCAGTTTCTGCAGCCACGTCCCTAGCATTGAGGGGAGATTCAGGTAACTCCTGAATGGAGAGAATATTAATAGCCAGAGCAGGATCTGCCTCTATCTGTTTTAGAGGTAATCTGCTAAGGCCATCCGCATGGCCCATTTCCTTCTCAGGTTTGTGGATTAAAGAATTCTGCTATGTCTGTCTTAGGGCTCACATAAATACTTTTTACACATTTTTTGCCTCAGAACTGAAGCAAAGTTGTAGTTGGTTTGAAAGAAGACAAGGAAGGAATTCAGAGGTTTCTGAGAGCATTATTGGATGCCTGGTAGCCCATCTCTGTTTTAATGGAACAACCTCTGTGGAAGTAGTTGAGGAAGGACAGCTTTAACATACTAAAAAAAATGGAAGTCTGGATGCGGTGGTAGTTTCGAGTAATTCTGAAAGCATTCACTTACTCATCTTTTTCTCCACAGGCTGGAAATTACTAGGTTGACGTGGGAACTAAAACAACACTAGAAACTACCGGGAAAGAGTTGTAGTGGAAGTAAACCTTTTTAAACAACCTCAGGTGCTTTCTCGATGGATAGATGTAGTTTGTTTTACTCTTAACATAAACACTCACTAAGATCGCACTCACTTTTTCCGAAGGAACGTGTGATAGCTCTTCAGGGAGGTTCCTTTTGACACTAACCAAGTAAGGCTGCTCCATGATAATCATTCTCCTGTCCAATTTCTATATTATTACCAGTAATTTGGGTACTACTCCACTTCTTGCCATTCTCTCCTAAAAGAACTATTATATTTCACTGATATCTCAATTGAATATTTGAGTCCCTTCAATATACAGAGGACCCCTTTTGTGAATTAATGTTCTCTGTACCTACAAATATAAAAATAAAGTTGTTGAGAGTATAGAAATAAAAACAAAGGTACAAAGTGGATGGGTGCTTGTTATTGCCCAATTATTCCATCTTTGGGGGGGGGGGAGTCATTGCCATGTTGTTTTTATTATTTGTTAGTCCTTCTGCTTTCTTCTGAGCTCCCATAGTTGGGAAGCAGGCAATGTACAAACTGAATGAATTTCACAAGGAGGAGGACCTACAGCAAGGCCGTTCCTAAATGATAGAATGAAACTTCCAAATCTGATTTTGGCAAAGGATTCCAGAATATCCTTAGAACTTGCTTTGGACATGATCAAAGTATTTTTAATATTTTTCTGGCCCAGAATGGCCCCTCCCTGTGAAAATGCTCTAGTTTAGTTGCCCACTGTCACAAACATTAAATATTTTTTCGATGACTAGTTAGTTGAATTGCTGAATTGAAACCAATGGAATTCAGGCTCTCGCAGTCCTCTGCTCTATAACTTGTCAAGTCACCTCTCACTCCAGCAGCATCTCTTACCAAACCTAGAAGAAAACTCCCTCCCTTGTCTCTGCTGTTCTGACTTCTTTCTTCTGAACCCTGCTTGCCAGCCTTCAGGTGCTTCTAAGGAAATTTAATCTCCCCCTGTTTCTTCCTTTCTCTGCAGATGCATATGTGCCTAGGTTGGCAGCTGACAGAGGAAAAAAAATACTGCAATCTTGATCATTTCAGAGCAGTTCATCCCCCTACATGTAGTTTAGTATGTCTAAATCAGTGATGGCGAACTTTTTAGAGACCGAGTGCCCAAAACCACCCCGTCCCCCGTCCCGCCCCGCTGCTCTGCCCCCGGCCTGCCTGGCCCCGCTGACCCCATCTTGCAGGGCCACCCGCCGCCTTCACAGCCTGCCACAGATCGCCCAGTGGCCCCGCAGTGCCATGGCGGCCACACCTTCTGCCCGCGCCCTGCAGCATCATCTGCACGCGACAGGGCATGAGGGCGGAGTCTTGTCCCTGCTGCCATGTGCTTGGCTGCGCTGCTCTGTGCGGCCCGTGCCTGGGGGTGACTCTCCTCTGGGGGGCTGCTGGTGAGGGGGCCACAAGGGGAGGCGGGGCTGGGACGACGGTGCGCGTCCCCACAGAAAGGGCTCTGAGTGCCGCTTCTGGCACGTGTGCCATAGGTCCGCCACCACTGGTCTAAATGGTAGATTTGTGGTCATGGAAGAAGACAATTGCTTTTGTCTCTAGTCATCAGTTTGCATTTCATTTTCCCTCCAGCTCAACTTTAAGACAGGTTTTATATTTTAAAACAACAAATTACGTCTTCTTAAACATACCGTAATATCTCCCAATTCTCTGAGATAGCTTAATGATGACTCTGCAAATATTGCAGAAGAGTACAATTTGGGAAAACCTGGTAATAAAACTCTATAAATTAAAATATGGAATAATAGTGTTGCAAATGTTTTTTTTTCAACAGCCTTACCACCACCACCACCACCAACGACCACAGTGGCCACGATAGCCAGTAAGCAATGTTTTTGTGATACATAAAACATACATATATGCATGTGATTATTGTTATTGTACCTTGTTCCACAAATTAGTATATGTCAAATAAATCTGTATCTGTTGATAGATCAGAGCTCAGGATCAAAATAGCTTTGTTTAATTTAAACATGTTTTTAAACTCAGTGCATTTACNGACCACAGTGGCCACGATAGCCAGTAAGCAATGTTTTTGTGATACATAAAACATACATATATGCATGTGATTATTGTTATTGTACCTTGTTCCACAAATTAGTATATGTCAAATAAATCTGTATCTGTTGATAGATCAGAGCTCAGGATCAAAATAGCTTTGTTTAATTTAAACATGTTTTTAAACTCAGTGCATTTACAAAGTATCCCTTAAAACAGCAGCTCCCAATCTTTTGGGCACCAGGGACTGTGGAGAGGGTTCTGTGGAAAGAAGTTTTTCTGCAGACCAGTGGGGGCATGGTTTCACATGCTGCCTGCTTCCTGCGGATGGGGTTTCACTTGTTTGTGTGGACCGGTTTCTGGCGTGCCGCAGAAATGTATTTTAAAAATCCCCCCCAAAAAATCTATATTGTTTTCTTTTCCTGATTGCTCCTGATTCCTTCTCCAATTTGGGGATATCTCCAAACCAGATATTGTATTTTCCAGGGATAACTCACTCTCCATCTGAAGCATACAAAACCCAATCCAGATATTCCCATGTTAATCGAATAAATAAAATTGTGGGAAAGTTATATTGCAAAACAACCAGTGATTAGCCATGTAGGAACCTTATAGTTGTTGGTATTCCAAGATAGGCTTATAGGAAACTCATTTTATTGATTGGTAAAGAAGTTTGAATTCTCATAATTGGTATTCCTTATACAGGTTCTAGAAAACTAATGTTTTGTGGCCATAATGTTGGCAAAGAGAATAATCACATCCTGTAAATTTCATTTTCATGATGATTTTTTAAAAAGATCCTGAATTGAATCTCTTAAGACTTTAAATTTCAAGATTTTGTATCTCCCTCTTTTGAACCTCCAGATCTCTTCTATTTAACATATACCATATACTCCTTAGACTTCTAACATACAGTATTCAGTTTTCTTTCCAGATGCAATCTTGCTTCCTCTACACATGCTTGTTTTGTTTAATGTTCATTTTGAACAAAAGGCTAATGCTTCTTTGTTCATATAATGTTTGAACTAGCAATACAGTAACAGAATATGGATATCTGAGACAATATTGTTCATTCTCTCAGTCCTAGAATAAGCAGGCTGTAAGGTTATATGCCCAGTTGTTACACCATTAACTTTCATTGCAATATCTGGTTGGAATCCTAGCCAAATACACATGCCATGATTTATTTAGCCAGTCATGGGGCCATTGCTTGATTGTTGCTTGGTTTCTAGTCCAATAGGCACAGGATCAAGTAAGCCTGGTATTTTCCAAGGGTTAGCTGCTTTGTATTTGAAGAATAGTTCTAAGTTACTTCTACAAGGTAATTTGTAAAAGATGCCTTAATCATATTATTTTTTTCTTTCATAGCTCTTCCAGAAGATACCACAGATTTTGGTAAATTTTATTGTTGTTCAATTACTTCATTAAACATTTTCATTAAACAAATAATGCCTGTGGCATTACATAAGAATTCAGATAATTATATTCAGTAGCAAAATGAGTGGCATGGAAGGTGCTTGCCTTCATTTCAGAAGGCTGAGACTTCAATCCTAGGTAGTGGCAGATGTTTCTCTCCTAGGACACAAAGAAAAAAAAATCTTTTGTGAACTCCATATAGATGTCAGGAAGAGCATCCAGCTAGTAAATGCTCCATCTCCACCCCGACTCTATCTCGAGTAGGGACTACAGGGTCATAAAAAGGGAGTTCAGTAGCAAATTGCCCCACACACAAAGGATCAAAGTTTTGAAAGTTGTTGGAAACCACCGCAAATATCCATGTGCACAAGGGTGTGTGGGTGTATTAGACAGAAGTGTCCCTTCCAATTCACTGCTGCTTAAGGTCATGGTGAAGGGTGGAGAAGATTTCAAATATTTAATTACTGATTAAAGTGATTGTGGCAAAAACATAACTGATGGGAACATAGGAAGAAACAAAGCCAGCAACTCATTACTTAGGATGCTGCAACTGAATCACCTGGAGCATTGTAGCTAATAAGGCCCTGGTATTAATGCGTGCAATCATATCAAACGATTTTGAAAGAATCTAATAAATAATTATAATAGTAAAACAATATGAACTGATTGCTGACTAATATGGAAATATAGAGTGAAAAATCTTACTGGAAGTACCATAAGAATTGTTATTTAACTAATGGTAAATCAATGATACCGGCATTTACAAAGAAACCTGGTTACAATTTTATATATTTTCTTCTATTTACTGACAACACATTTCCTTTCTCACTGTACAGTAACACTTTCTTGCTATACGGAATACATGAAGGCAGTTATTGGGAGACAATATCTCATTTCAAAGGGCTGCCTTGACTGTAATTTGTACATAAGTGATGCCACCTGTACACCTGACATTTCAGAAGATAAGTTTACATTCTATATACCATATGATGGTTGTGGAACCAAACGGGAAGTAAGTATCTGATAATATGACAGATATAATCATTCTCTATAATGGAATGATTGTTATTTTAGAAGGTTTAAGGATGAAAAAAATCTCAAAAATTTACAGTGTCAATTTTTTTCCTGCAATAAATTGTGCTTAAGGAGATGTTGTAACTAATTCTTATTTGGAGATGTTAACCAATATTTGATCACCTAAATTAGTGGATATTAAAACACTTTATACCAAATGGCCAGAACCAACAATAACAAAATTAGATTAAGTGGACCCAGTTAACCCAGTAATAAATTATATAGCCCTAAGTGATGTGATAAATGTCTTAATCAAGGTAGATGAGTCTAAATAATCTATTTGCCTTCATTATAAATAGTCTAGCTCTGGAATTTTTAAAATGGGTTCTGTAAGACTTTGATGGGGTTTGGTGAGAGATTAAGGGCAAAAGAAAAATACTTATTGAAATGCAGCCATCATAGAATTTTGCCTCTTGAAAAGAAATTCTGATTCTTTTTTTAAAAAAATAATTCTATGGTTTGAAAATGCAGTACAGTATTCAGTATCCCTTTCCGAATATAAGTATACATGGCTCTTCACACACTCTAAATCAGCGGTTCTCAACCTATGGGTCGTGACCCCATTTGGGGTCGATCGACCATTTCACGGGGGTCGCCAAGCAAGGCTGTCCGCCATTTTTTTTCCCTTTTCCGGCGTGTGCCTTACCTCCCTTGAGCTGGGCCAGCTGGTGGTCGTCCTGCTCCGCATCTGCCGCTTGCCAGCTACGCCTTGGCCGGCGCAGGGGGCGGAACCACACATGCACGGCGCTCCCGGGCAGGGAAAGTCTTCGACTTACAACCAGTTGGGTAGTCCTCAACTTGTGACCAGTTTAGTCCTCGACTTATGACCGGTTTAGTCCTCGACTTACGACCGGTTTAGTCCTCGACTTACGACCGGTTGGGGGTCGTGGCATTAAAAAGGTCGAGAATCACTGCTCTAAATGATCTGATATCCAATCAGATCAAGACATTGGATTCAGTCATGTGCCTTTGAATTGCTTTAGAGCAGTGTTTTTCAGACTTGGCAACTTTAAAATATGTGGACTTCAACTCCTGCTTTAGAGAAATTCAAAAGCAATTCCGAGACATGATGGATTTTCTGGCTATCTGAGTATTAGACATTGTCATCGTTTCTTTCCATATGTAGATAATGGTGACTGGAGTGATGCGATGCACTCTCTACTATGAACATATGTAGCTAGCCAATGAATTTTATCATTTCCTAAATCCTGATTACATTTGAAAGCTTATTATTTCTTTACCTAGAGAGAAAGGCACATCTTGCATGAAAATGCCAGAGAAAGTGGGTTGCTGTTGCATTTCTTACAGCTGTACTATAAATGCAGAAATGATAATACACCATTTGTCAGTCTTTAAAAAAATGTACAAGCAGTTAAATGGCTTATCTTTCTCAGAAGAACGAGCCTTGCCAATGTGCCTGCTATCATAGCACCTGCAAAAAAAGCAAGTGATAGAGAGTGGGAGATTCTTCAGTCTTTCCTAAGACCTTAGTTTTAAAACAGTTTTTGAATATTTTCATTTTTTAAATTTGAATAAAGACTTTCTGGTTTACAATAGCTCCTGTGCAGAGACTTTGCTATACAGTTTGAAGATTTCTGTGCTCTTCGTCTCTCATTCCTGATATTTTTACCTTAAAAGAACTATAGGAGGGAAATATTTCAATATTTGTGAAACCATTGAAGTTATCTAATTCTTTAGTTCCTCTCTCAGAAGAATAGAGGGTTAATACAGCAATTCTTCCTACTAAATCATAGGTGAACATCAAATATTTTAAAAATGATTGCATTTATATATTTTGCTTGGTATTTTAACAGAATAATGGGAAGATAAGCACTTTTACCAATATTGTGAGCAGCTCTGGGAATGGCGTAAATCCTCAGTTTCAATTCACCTGCAAAATGGAGCTCAGCAGAAATATGGAAGTCACCCACAACATTGATGAATTTGAATGCACAAATCAAGGGCCAAAATTTCATATGGAGTTTTTATTTTATAAGTCACCTTTCTTTACACAGCCAATAAATAACATGGGTTACTTTATGAACCTGAACCAGAATGCATTTATCCAAGCCACACTCCACAGCTTTAATAGTAATCAAATATTATTCATGGACTCTTGTGTGGCATCCCCTAACCGTTACGACTTCAAAACTGAAACTTATATCATGATAAATAAAGGGTAAGGCTAACAAATCAGTATTTCTTCACAGAATCATTACTTTTTTTTTGCCTCTCTATCCTATGTAGATAAATTTTGTCTTTACTTTATCTGTATCTCTAGAATACTTTTCTGGAAGCTTTCTTTTAATGCCTCTGAATCAGCTTTTCTCAACCTGATGCTTACCAAACCAACCAGCCAAGGGTCATGATAACTAGGGTTAAATAAGTTATAGCCCAGCACATTTGGATCCATTTCCTTCTGTTTCTTAACACCAAACATAACTTAACTTAATACTCTATGTACTACTTAGATTTGACTGGCTCATTTGCTATCTGTTATTGGATCCCATCCCACCCTCCCATTATTTTTGCCAACATGCTCTTAATCTTTCTGTTATATACCAGTTATCTTTAGTCTCTAATTCTGTTTCCAACTCTCTCTTGTGAAAACCTTTCCTGATCATCAAATGCATCAAATTTCACAATTTTGACAAGGTAGATAACTGTAATTGCTAAATACAGGTTGTTGTTCATATGGAGAAAGTGAATGGGATTGAACCACAAAAATACATGAAAGTGGAAATAAGGATGGTTTGCAAGGACCAAATGATATGAAGACATATTGTAAATATGTTGGTACAAATGAGACTGAGTCCTATTTCTGATTCACTCCATTATCTTGGGCTTCTAGTTTCTTTGGCTTAGTATTCCTTACTCATTTTTTGTGCTCAACATAATGTTTGTTGTCCCATATAAGGTATGGTTTTTCAAAATTTTTCATTTTAAAATCTTCCTCTTTTATCATTCTTGTGTTTTTTTTATTAGAATTGGTTGACTCACAATCTATTTGCAAATATGTAACTATTTGCAAATAGTAAATCTATGAGCAAATACTCTCAAGCATGATATTCACTGGAGCACTCTATTGCTAGTTTAATACAGTGAAATTGTATTTGTGCAGGTTCTATCAAAAAAATAACATCTTTCTTTGTTCTATTTCTTTCAGATGCAAAATGGATAGCACATACCAACTTTTTTCTTCAAGGAACAGGAGAAGCATCAGCTTTAGATTTAAATCCTTCACATTGAGCAAGAGCTATTCCACAGTTTATATTCGTTGCAAAATACTAGTGTGTAAAGAACCTTATTCCTCTCGTTGCTACCAAGGCTGCTATAAAAGCAACAGAATAACATGGAAATAATTTTTCTGGGCTATTTATGCTTACCAAATGAATAGCAGCTTGAATGTAATCAAACGTATGATCTTTTCTTAGGAATCAAATCTTTCTCAATAATGACAATTTTTACATGATTACATTGCAGAATTGAACTATTCAGTGTTTAAATGTTTTCACTGTTGTGCTTTTATCTATCTTCTCCTTCCTGTCATCTGGTACACTTTGATTTGATGTGGGAAGATGTACAACTCTTTTGCCTTAATTCATCATACTTAATTAGTTTAACAACCTAGCAAAATAAATAAAGATAGCTGGAAACATTCCGTTTTTGAGTATTTAATCACATTGGGGAAAATTGTCAGAGTAATTGGTTTTTATCCATCATCATTACAAAGTTAAATGTTATTCTTATCATTTGGTAATACACATAATATATTTCTATTTTGTGAAGCTACAGGCCACTATATCTAGGTTTTATTCAATTGACTCAAATGTCATTCAGCATTTAGAATAACAATAATAATTTGGATATTATTTAATGCGCAAGTTCTGCTAAATTTGCATCACAAATGGAGAATTAATGGAACCTGGACAGTATAGAGAGGGAAACCATATCAAATACTTTTGTTAAAAGAGTCAAAGAGTGCATTTTAGATTTTAAAGGGTGCAATACACCCAGATTCAGTAGCATGGAGTAAAAGAAAAGCCTGTAGCCATTTACAGTAAATAGATTTTGATCCTTTCTGCTCTATCATTATGACCCAAATATGTAAATGGAACATTCTACTGTGATCCAAGATTGTAATCCATCATAGGACAAACTGTTCTAAAGAAAATAATTAAATATAAAATCAGATTGAATCTAATGTCCTGTAAGGACCTTTGTCTAAATGACAAATAAGTGATGTTACAGTGCAAGAATGGATCATAATATCGTTAAAATGGTCTATCAGCCTAATTCCATGTAGGAATATATAATAGGAATATATAATAGGAAATAAATTCTGTTCTGGCTGATGGCAGTATTGTATAATAATTTTGCATTGTTCAACTTGTTTTGATTTGCCCCAATAGAGAATTTTGGCTCTGTGCTTCAGGACAAATTAATCTATAATTTACCAATATAAAGTTTTGTGCTCTTTATTTCTCTCACACCTACAACTACCAGAGCAGCTTTTTATTTGGAAACTGAAGAACTGGCACTACTGCACTATTGATTCCTTTATTTTTTTAAAGATCTTTTGGTCTTTTTCTCTTGAGAAGAAAGGTAGCCTTGGACTCTTTTATTATATGTTGTGTCATTTAGAAAATGTTTTGGTTTAACGGTGATTCGCGCACTGTCAAAATTCTTATGCTAATTCAAGTAGTAAAAAAAAAATCCTCTACTATTAAGTTCTGCTCTTCTGTGAAGTAGACAATGGACAAATATATAACTTCTGCATATAACCCTTTCTGCGATTTCAGATTACTTTTGCTATTTCTTTATCCATTTATACCCAATCATTTATAAGAAATAAATACAATAGTGCTAAAAATCATATCAAAATTAATAGCATAGTTCAAAAGAAATTTCTCATAGCTAATGGGGGAAGAAAACAACCTAAACAAGATCTTCTCACCAAAGAAAAGACTCTTTAATGGTTTCCCCCAAGTAGAAGTTTCAAAATCTAAGTGTCACCAGAGACGTTTACTGTATATAATATAGACACTCCAATGCCAAACTTGCATACAATATTTCTCTAACAGCTTTGTCTTAGGTGCAGATTACTTTTTCTTGCAAACAGCCAAAGTCAATACTCAGTCCACGTTGGCACTTTAGTGTGAAGAAAATGAAGATTTTAATCCTCATTTCAACTTTAGCCCAAAACTGGATTGAAGGGACCATGCTGGCAATTTTTATTGATATGAAAACCAACTTCTCACTAAAATGAAAAAGAAAGGGAGATTTGCTATGTAAAAGTCAGAATGGGAATGAGGTCCCCTGGAGTCTATAAAAGAATGGGGATAATTTAGTTTCCATGTCCCTAAAACAAATTACTATAATAAAATTAAAGAGCAGCGCTTGAATGGAATACCTTAAAGCTTAAAGAGATTCACCTGAACAAAAATAGCAGTTGAGTAACTGAGTATCAGACCAGAATGGGGCCATGTCCATCCAGAATCATTAAAATAAAATGTAGCATGCTTTCAGACATGTAGGCTTAACTTTCAGCAATAGTACTGATTCAGTCATGCACACCTGTTCACATAATAATGTTTTAGGACTACATTTGGAGAAAGAATGAGACGAATGCCAATTTTCCAGAGCACACCTTGTATTTACACAGCTGTATGTTACTTGCTAATCAGAAAAAGTCTGATTAGTCTCATATCACACTATCAAGAATATTTTTTGAATAATCCCACATGTGCACATTTGCAGAAATTAGTGTTACCTCACCATGGTTAGAGCTTGAGAAACTTCTCACCTGTGGATCTGGCTACCTCATTGTTAAGTACCATGGAAAAATCTATAAGAATATTTGTCTCATTGCATCAGCCCATCTCACCCAGTAAGGCAGGAATTACAGACCCGTCAGTCAAAGAACTCTGACTAGCAGGGTCTAGAACAGGGGTGTCAAACTCAATTTCATTGAGGGCCGCATCAGCATTGTGGTTGCCCTCTGGGGGCCGGGTGGGTGCGGCCTATTGGGTGGGCATGGAGGGAGTGGGTGTGGCCTACTAGGTGGGCATGGCCAGCTCTGCATCATTCGTGTCAAGGATGCCTGTGGGGGCCTGGGCAGGAGTGGGACAGATCTGAGGGTCTCTGGCAGAAAGGGGTGGGACCAGGGCAGAGCCCATCAAGCCGGATATGTGAAGTAGGCGAGGGCCATTTGCTGGCCACTTCCAGACGATGGTGCATTTCTTCATTCCTCATAAAGGGTGACACCTCCCCAGCATGCACCCAGGGGGTGGGGCCGACGTGGCAGGGCCTGGTTCCTCGCTGTTTCCAGACAGCCTTGTGGAGCTAAGACTGAATGCATTTCAACATAGATGGCCACCACAAAATTGTACATTGGCTCCCGGCCGGCCTGGGCCAGGGCCAAGGCAGCAGAGGCCATTCCCTTACTGTTTCCAGGATGGCTTCGCGGGCCACATGAAACCACTTCGCGGGCCACATCCAGCCCCTGGGCCTTGTGTTTGACATGTCTGGTCTAGAAAGAGCTCCTTCTCTGCCATTGCTCCTGCCCTGTGCAATATTTATCTTCCAGAGGTGAGGCAGCTCCTCACTCTCCTAGTCTTTCAAAAATGAGTTCAAGCATCATAACTGATGTTATATATGTTGATGGCAGCAAGATTACTTTATGCACAAAAATGGAAGGACACTTAGATCCTCACAATGGACGAATGGCTGCAAAAGTTGATGGAGTTAGTTAGCAAAGATGGCTTAAACTGACTGCTTTGCATAAAGAAAAGAACACAATTAATTCTGTTTCTACTCATAAACCGCTTTTGGATTTTGTGATTGAGGTGGAAAAAATGAAACTTTGATTTTGGGTTTTGCTGATTAGATAGGTTTGGTGTTATAGAAATGGATTTTATATATTATTATATAAAAGTAAAAAGCTGAAGTTTCATGTTATTACCTTATTCTACTGCATTGGAATTGGAAGTCAATGCTTTTTTTTTCCTTTTTCCCCTCTATCCTACACTTTTCTCTCTTTCCCTTTTTCTCCCCTATTTTACCTTTATTTTCATTTTTCCTTGTCTTTTTGTCTTTTATGCTTTGATAAACTAATAAAAAAATTGAGAAGAAAAAAGAAATTAAAACGTGATTCTGCAGCCTCATGTGGGGCTGGTTAGTCCCCTGAAAGTCCTCTCTTCGCATTTTAATTAATTTTAAAAGTATTCAATGCCTCTTGCCTCCTCCTAAATATTTACTTTTATATAAACTATTTTATATCTTAACATTTTATTGTACACTGCCCAGAATCTCTCTTTGAGGGAGACAAGCAGCTCAGAAATATAAACAATCAACAATAGCCTTTCCTATCAACATAATTTCTTTCACCTTTTTCTCCCAACCTCAACATATTTTTTGATAATGTTTGCTTGTACTTCCTTTGGATTATTTGTTAGAAAAGGAGAGCACTTGATGCAATAGGTGGCTTTTTGATATTTTTTCTTTTTTTTAGGGGGGGGAGATTCTTAAAAATCTGTATTTTTTTTAATGCCAGCTACCCAATGTTACTTGGCAAATGGGCATCCATATCAAACAATACCTTTAACATCATCAAATAATATTTGCCTACCCCAAGTCCTTGGGCTGGATAGGTAGATGAAAATGCCAAATCCAATCTAATTATCTGGCTGATTGTGCGACAAGCCATAACAATATTTAACACTGAATTTCTCTCACAGTTTTATCACTTTTAGTATTCATGTATAGCAGAAAACAGCAATAGTTAAGAGGTAGAACATTGTGGGAACTAAAGATCTATATTTGTTTGCTTTTTTAATGTAGCATCAGCTCTTTGAAATAGGCCAGTTCAAGAAACAGGCACCGAATCACCATATTTACCAACCTTGGGAAGATGGAAGGCTGAGTCAGCCTTGAACCGGTGAGAATCAAACTGCTGGCAGCTGGAAGAATTAGCCTGCAATACTGCATTCTATCCACTGCGCCAGCCCGACTCTGGTGCTATTTATTTTGCAACAAGATAGACTAACAGAATCTTGAAAACATGTTCAGGTTTCTCTACATTTCACCTCAAACTAAACAAAATTAAAGCAGGTTTTTTTAGCATTTTTTTTCTCAAGCTTGCCTCTTTTACAGGAATGTGTGACCTTTTCCATAATTTCCTACTCCCACACAACCTTTAAAGGCTTGTCATTTCTTCCCAAGATTGACTCTACATTCCCTTTCACGTAATTTATGAAAGGATCTTCAGAGAGAAGCAGCTTCAAAGCAAGGAAGACTCCCTCAAGCAACCATCTTCAAATATTGTCTTTCAATAGCAGCATGAGAAAGGACTCTTCCAGCAGTAGAAATGGAATACATATACAGTACCAACAAATATTTGGCTATCATGCCTCAAACCTATTTTATATTACATAAAAGAAAACGTTAAATTTAGTGGAACTCCTACAAAGCAAGGTGCCATAGTACTGCTTGATAGGAAAACCAGAGGAGGGGAAAGAGCAGTAGTTTTAATAGGTGGGCATAAAGGATGAGAGTTGTGCCATGGTGATTTAATATACCATGAAAGTGACATATCAAATGAAGTGAGAGTTTACAATTATAACAGCCTTTGTTGGAAACTCTGTTCTGAAGAAATTTTTCTTCATATCTTTGACAATACAGGTAAACCTCAACTTACAATAGTTCATGTAGTGGCTGTTCAAAGTTACAACAGCACTGAAAAAGTGACTTATGACTGGTTTTCAGACTTATGACCATTGCAGAATCCCCATGGTCACATGATCCAAATTCAGATTCTTGGCAACGGGTTCATATTCATGACAGTTGCAGTATCCTGGAGTCATGTGATCTCCTTTTGCAAACTTCTGACAAGCAAATCAATGGGGAAGCCACTTTCACTAAACAATCGTGTTACTAAGTTAACAACTGCAGTGATTCACTTAACAACTGTGCCAAGAAAGGTCATAAAATGGGGCAAAACTCACTTAACATCTGTCTCGCTTAGCAACAGAAATTTTAGGCTCAATTGCGGTGATAAGTCAAAGACTGCCTGCATATATTACTTCAAATCATTTACAACAACTATTAATGAAGAATTATTCTTTTGTATATCTAACGTACATAAAGTACATTCCAATAGTCCATTAAACCTGCAAAAATTCATGGATTCTAATGCTAATATGGAACAATTCTTACTCATAAGGCTATATAATGCAAATGAAGTGTGGAGAGGAAATACAATAATGGGAGACAATTTCACATATTAGAAAGTAATTCAATAAACAACCTGGATCGTCATACAATCTGTTTACTTTTTAATCAGACTTTTTAATCTTCACTGCATGATCATGACTCTTAGGGATCTGAGCTTATAGGATTTGTCCAATTATGAAATTTTAGACATGTAGATTTTGAATTATACTGAATTATAAAACCAGTTTTTGGACTTTATATGGTGATTATAAATAGATTACTCTGTTTTTTAAACCAATCTATGGTATACAAAATCCATTATGTTAACATCTGTTTCTTTCTCACGTACATCTCCAGGTTGAGCTTAGACATTAATGATTATGAAGTAAGCAGAGATATAAAAGGCTCAAAATGCATAAACAATTGCACAGCAAAATGCCTGCAATGAGACAACATGCTTCTGCAGCTATTTTCTTGGTATTTTTCTTTGGTTTGAGTTTTGCTGAACAAAATCTGGCAGAGTTACAAGGTATGGAAAACTAGAAAAAAAATTAAACTAATATAAAAATCTAATTAATGTGCAGTGGCTTTGAAATCAATCTTTGCCTAAATTATGAAACTGTATTTTAAGATTAGTCTTGTATAATCTTTATTCTTATAAATGAATTCAAAATGTTACACATTTGATACGTCCTCTCACTGTCATCAGTATAGATTATAAAAATATTATTGTAATTACATTGTTCTCTTACGAAAAACAAAGTGTAGTGCACATATTTTAAAATTTTATTAAATAAATTTATATGCCATCTAGCTCACTGTCAAACAACTCTGGTGGCTTATAACATCATTAAAACAGCAATATAAAATATTAAAAAGTTAAAACATTGATCATTGAAAATTAACAACAACAAAAAAAATCCTAACTAAAATAGGTACCAAACATAAATGAGGTGAAGGCAGATCTTCTCAGTCTACTAACTACCTCCAGTGAGGAACATGTAAATATATAGATGTTATTATGGAAATTCTACATTTATATAATTATCTCCAAATGTTTTCAGTCAAAATTCTTCTATAAAATATTACTGAGATTAATGCTGGTTTTCTAGAACGGAATTCAACATGTATGAAAACACTGCTGAGAAATTACCAAGGGCTACCAATTCAACTCAACGCAAGTGAAAATTGCATCTGGGAAATAAAGGGAGAAAGGGATATGAACGAAACCATTCGACTAATTTTTTCTTATGTGGAGTAAGTATTCTTTATCCGAGTTATGTTAGAAAAATCATAAATTAGATATAGTATTAGATAAGCAACCAGTATTTGCACTAGATCACTATCTGGAACAAACAAAATGCAAAACATCCTTGGAGAGAGCAAGGTAACTAGAGAGTGAGATTAAGAGAAGAGAGAGGAGGGTGGTTTTGTTAGGCATTGTACAGACAGTAAGGAAATCAGAATTGGAGACCTATAGAAGAGAGACGTAGAAGATCTACCTCAAAATCTGGAAAGACAAGAAACAAAATTTCATTTTTTATATGTTTTATTGGTGAAATATAACAACCAGAAGATATGATATTCAACCATAACAGTGGTAATAAAATCAGACTAAAATATACAAAATGCTTAAATGAATGACATTTGAATAAAGTAAAAATATATCCATAAAGTGTTAATACAGAATTAATTTAATATTTTATTAAATCTATCTGTATAGACCAAAGAAACAAAACTTTTTGGTGGATTTGAGAAAGTTATAAAAAGCTCTCTCGCTCGCTCTCTCTCTCTCTCAAAAAGGTTGTGATGTGTCACTTTTGACACACATCATAGAATTATAATATCATGGAGCTGGAAGGGACCTTGGAGGTCTTCTAGTCCAACTTCCTGACCGAGGATTCTTTATTCCATCCCAAATGGTTGTCCAATGTTTTGAAAATCTCCAGCAATGGAGCATCTACAACTCCATGAGACAAGCTTTTCCATTAACTAATTGTTCTCACTGTCATGAAATTCTCCTTAGTTCCAGGTTGATTCTCTCTTTCTCTCTCTGATGAGCTTCCACCCATTGCTTTCTATCCTGTCCTTGGGTGTTTTGGGGAACAAATTGATCCCTACTTCCCTGTGACAGCTCTTCAGGTTTTCGAAGACAGCTATGATCTCATCCCTAAGCCTTCTCTTTGTTAGGTTAAACATACCTAGTTCTCTTAGCCTCCAAATGCCTTATCACAGTGATGGCGAGCCTTTTAGAGACCGAGTGCCCAAACTGCACCCCAAACCCCACTTATTTATCATCGGGTGCCGGGTGAGCATGGGCCAGTGGATGGGCGTGACCACTGGGTGGGTGTGGCTGCAGTGGTCATGGCAGACTGGGTGGACGTGGCCAGGGTGGGCATGGCCATCTCATTGCTCATGGGGAGGGACACCTGTGGGGGCCGGGCAGGGTTGGGGGAGATCTAGGGGGTTTCTGGTAGGTGGGACGGTGGGCAGGAGGCTTGTCCTACAGGGTGAGGCAAGACCAGGCAGGGGGCCATTGCCACAGGGCAAGGCAAGGCAAGGCAGGGACCGGGGTGGCTGCTGCCTGACACCATCGATCCCCGCACAGAGCAAATGCATGGGGGCAACTGTATCCATTAGCAGCCACAGTTCGACAGCCTCTTGACCGGCGCACTCTGAGGCTCCACAGCTCGCTGCGAATACCGGGCCAGCCTTCCAGCAGCAGGCGGAGTAGGGGAGTGAGGATCTGGTATACCGGTTTCTTACCACTGCCCGGCTTGTTCCACGGCCTCATGACAGCGGCATTGGGCAGGAGGCGGCAAACGGCCGGTTTCAGCTTGGTGCGGCTGTTTGCCGCCTCGCGTCTTGCACCCAATGCCGCTGCAGTGCGGCCAGGCCAAAAGCGGCCATGGAACAAGTGGGGCAGGTTCCCACCTCACCTGCCCATTCAGCTACAGCTTTGGTGGCTCTGTAGGCAGAGCTGCGAAGTTCTCTTCTCTGACAGAGAAGAGATTTTTGCAGTTCTACTTAGAGAGCCACCAAAACAGCAGGTGGCTCACCGGAGGTTCAGGGAGAGAGTGTGCTGAAGTGGGCAGTTGGGCCATTGGCAAGAGCAATGTGGTTAAGTGGAAAGCGGCCTCAGAACAAGTGGGGCAGGTAAGGAAAGAAATCCTTGCTCCCCCCAGAAATTGCCTTTCTTTCCTTACTTGACTCCCAGCCCTGTGCTGTTTCTCCTTCGCGATCTGCTGTTGCCGCTTGCAAGAACAAAGGAATTTTTTTTTTGCAGGGAAAAAGGTCAATCAATCAATTCCAACTTCTCGTGAAAGATCGCAAAGTTGGACTTCATTGATGACCTTTTTTCCCCCAAAAAAATCTTCGTTTCCTTGCACGCTTCAGCACTCTCCCTCCCCAAGCCTCCGGCGCTCCACCTGCTGCTTTGGTCGGACTGCCAGCCCCCACCTCAATGGCCTGCCCTCCACCACCTACCATGGCCACCCCGGGGCTGCAGGGACTGGCCTGGCATGGGAAGGGCACATGCCCCACCTTCCTGCCACCATACAGGGTAAAGTTGCCATGCCCGTCCATGCCCAGATGCCCTTGCCTTCCCCCAAATGTTTTTTATTAGCTTGCCTTTTGGCTGCATTCCGTTTCTCTGTTCACCTCTCAGCCTTCGCCGCGTGTTTGTGGGACTATCGGTAAAAAAAAAAGTTCCATCAGATTTTCTAACTTCTCGCGAGATCTCGCGTTGCTTCTCTACCCCATGCAGAGGCCCCGCCCCACCCCTCGCATGGAGTGCCCTGGTCCCACCGCTCCTCTCACCCCCACACGGCACCTTCTTTCCAGCTCTGACGCGTCACTTCCTCCGCCGCTATGTGGGACTAAAAATAAAGTTCAATCAATCAATTCCAACTTTGCGAGATCTTTTTTTCCCGCAAGAAATTGAAATTGATTGATTGAACTTTTTTTTTTGCACATGGCGGCAGAGGCCTAAAGTGAAAAGGTTTTATAAAACCCAGCTTAAAAAGCCACTTGCCCGGGGAGATTTTGATGCAGGTTGCTCATGGACGGGACTTAAGGCCTTAGACTGGGGCGACGGCATGCGTGCCCACAGAGAGGGCTCTGCGTGCCACCTGTGGCACGCGTGCCATAGGTTCACCACCATGGCCTTATCATCTTTCCACTCTTTCTAGGGCCTCAGCATCTTTTTGGTATCATGGTGACTAGAATTGTATGCAGTATTCAAAGTGTGACCTTACTAGTGCAATATAGAGAGGTACTATTACTTCTTATGCTCTTGATGCTATCCCTCTGTTCATACAACCTAGGACAGCATTGGCTTTTTTGGCAGCTTCAGCTCACTGCTGCCTCATACTTAAGTGGTGCTCCACCAGGACACAATGTTCCCTCTCAAAGAGACTACTGTTGAGCCAGGTACTGTCTATTCTACTCCTGTGCATTTGGTTTTTTCTGCCTAAGTGCAGGACCTTACTTTTCTCCCCACTGAACTACATCAATGCTCAAGTCAGCCAAGATCCTCCTGAATCTTGAGCCTATCTTTCAAGGTGTTAGCAATTTCCCCCATCCATAATCTCCTCATTTTGGTTATTTATGTAGATGTTGAAGAGCACTGGGCCCAAGACAGAACCTTGAGGTACTCCAGTCATAATGTTGCCATCACTGGCCCAGATTTAAGCAATATAAGGGGTTAACAGAAATAAGAAACCAGGTTGACACAAAGATCATGAATAAACAAAGGTAAAGGGAGAAGTCATGTGATCTTTTGTGATCTTCTGACAAGGAAAGTCAATTGGAAAGCCAGATTCACTTAACAACAGTGTTACTAACTTAACAACTGCAGTGATTCACTTAACAACTATGATAATAACAGTTGTAAAATGAGGCAAAAACCCTAATAACTGTCTCACTAAGCAACATAAATTTTGGGCTCAATTATGGTCATAAATCAAGAACCACCTGTATGGGCAACATTTTTATAGGGTGTCTTCTTTTTTCAGTGACTGAGGACTCAGACTGCAGAATTATGACACAATTATATGAAGCCAGTATTTGGAGACACTGTTTTTGTAATGTTTACAAGAGAGAGAGATACTGTACTACTATAATGGAAGCATAGTACAAATATTTTATTTAGTTTCAATACTCAGAAGATTGCACTATTTTTTTTATGAAGGGATTTCATTAATACTAACTTACAGAGAAACCAATCTTCTCTTTTTCTTTTAGATTTAGCCCACTGTCCTCATGTGACGAAGAATATATTGAAGTATATGACGGTCCCTCGACTAATTCATCTGTCTTAGGAAAAATATGCCGTACTCAAGACTCAGTATTTCACTCATCATCTTCGACTTTAACGTTTCGCATATCAACAGATTCCACAAATTTTACACGAAAGATCTATGCATTTTATTACTATATTTCACCAGAAACACGTAAGTCACCCACACAAGAAAGGAGGGAGATCTCCATCCAGAATCACCTGGGAATTCAGGTTTCCAGTTTTAGAATAGAAACTGATAGATGATACTCTTGTAGAATTGATTGAAACTTAACTTTTCCTAGCTACAATGAATTCTTATTTGAAAAATGAATTTAAAAAAAGGAAAAATAGCTTGAGCACAGGGACACTGCTTAAAGAGGGATGTAAAGCACTATGAAATGGTATATAAGTCTAAGCGCTACCGCTATTTTCCCTTTCCTTGTGGAGTCTTTCTGCGCCTTCCAGAGGGGAGGAGAAAATATTATGGAACATCAGTGTTCTGAAAGTGCTTGGAACGCTGGCATTCATTAGTGTTTTTACCACATCTGAGATCTGTTTCTCCAGCATGTGGGAGAATTCGCCTCTGGAGAAAGGGACCTCATATCCAATATACCCCCCACTTGCAACCTTCCCAGGGAGCTTCCCTATATTCTTCCTGAATATAGCAAAGCACATTACAAATGATGATCATCTGATTGCTGGGAACTTGGCAACTAGTTGTAAATGTGAATAGGTTGCCAAATGTCCAAAATGTGGTCATGTAACTGTGGGGAGACAGTGTGACATTTTACATCAACTGCAAGTGTTTTATGGCCCACTCTTGAGGCCACTGTGACTGAGAATTTTAACAAATGGTTGTGAGTCAAGGACTACTTGTAACTGAATACCAAGCAACTGTGTATATGCATTAATTTACAGTGGGTTCAATCTGTTTATGGCCAATTCCTCTATCAGCAGCAGATATAGTGGAAGCTCTATTAATCCCATGTTGTATGTATAATCTTAGAAAATCCTTGAACCCTAAGGATTACTCTAAAGGTAATCAAAGCAGTTGCATAATTTCTAAACAGCTTGAATCCTTCCACTGGCTGAGGACAGGAAAAGGAAGAACAGCAAACCATGTTTTTTGCATGCCGATGTATGTTTTTTAATCTTTCTAAAGCTGTTTGCGGAGGTTACTTTACTAGCCCAGAAGGAACATTCACCAGCCCAAACTACCCCAAGAAACACCCACCGTTTACGTATTGTGTCTGGCATATAGAAACAGAACCATATACCAAGATAAATTTAATTTTCAAGGACATACTGTAAGTAGATTTTGGTTTACATATGTGTTTCCAATTTTGGTCAGTGTATGAAATGTTAAAATTTTTAAATAAATAAACTAAAATAAGTTCTAAGATTAACCTTGCATTTAAAAATAGGGAGAATTATATGATTGCATGTTAGTAAAAATCACTCAATAGAAAGTGGAATTTTAGCAAAAGAATTACAATATGCTTATCCCTAATATTTGACAGTCACTTTTTTTCTAAACTGATGCTCTTTATTCCCTATTTTCATTCATTCTTGGTTCCCCCGTTTTAGTCAAATAACTTAATCATTATAACACATTGATTCATAAATTAATTATAAACCTTTGGGAAACATTTGCCTAAATCCAATCTTATGAAAGCTAGTCCACAAATTCAAAAAGGTATTACCTATCATAGAACTAGCATAGAGTATAAATTAAGACTGCCAACTGGGGAATACCTTGAACCAAGGATAAACGATAAAGGAGAAAAAGGGATATGAGAAATAATAGTAAAATCAAACTGTTGTTTTTCTGTGTCCAGGATAGAAGTTGATGAAAAGTGCAGATATGATTTTCTCGCCATTTATGACGGTCCAAGATCTGATTCTCCTTTAATCAAAAAAGTGTGCGGTCATTTAACTCCAACATTTACATCTTCGTCTAATGCTATGACAATTGTGATGTCTACGGACTATGCTAATTCTTACAGGGGCTTTTCAGCTCGCTACACAACTATACCAATATCACAACCTAACAGTAAGTCCAATGAGGCTATAATAACTGATTTATACTGATATGGAAAGGGAATACCAAATACAGATCTATTCTTCTAATGATGTCTTGCATAGAAATCTGACATTTTGACATCTTTTCTAGATTTTGAAATATGACAAGGATGTTGTCCTTATTTCAAGTTATGACCAGTTTGACATAGGCACAAGCACACCCAGATATTCTATCCACCACCAGAGATTCCTACCTTGTTTTTATTTTGCCCCTTCAAGTCAGTGCTGACTCCTGGCTACTATCTATTGTTCAGGAAAGTCCCTGTAAGGCTTTCTTGGCAAGATTTTGGAAGTGGTTTGCCGTTGCTTGCTTCCTTGGGCAAGGGTAACTAGCCAAAAATCACTCAGCTGGCTTTGTGCCTAAGAAAGGAGTAGAACTCATAATCTCCTGGTTTCCTTAACCATCACACCAAACTAGGTCTCAGTACAGCTATACCTGACTGTAATTATATATGTCTGATGACATAAGGTCATTTATTTATACAATTTATATAGCTGCCACAGCAATGTCACAGCAATGACTGTGGGCAGTATACAAAATTAAAACTAAATATTCAGACAATCCAAATAATAAATATCCAAGGTCACATACAGCTAATTACAATTTACAATTAAAACATCAGCCAGCATGTTTTGGGGGAGCATCTTCTCACTTTCTGAAACTGCAAGTTAGTTCAAAATACAGCAATTATGAGAAATCCTGAAAAGATCACATCTTTTGTTGAAGGCATTAAGATTTGCTGGGATCTCTGCCTGCAGGATTATAAGATTATACAGAGAACAATGATGCTGTACCCGGAATCATATTTTTTTGCTCTCTTTACAGACAAGCTGTTAGAGAAGGTGAAATATTCATTTCAGAATCAATGTACTCTACCATGTGCTAATATCTAGCTTACACCCAAGGAAATAATTTTAACATTTTTCTTCATCTTTTTTGGAGGTGCTTCAAATTCAAAGCATTTCCAATAGTTTGGAAGTGATAGTAATAGTCAGATTTCTATTTATTTTACTTTACTATTTTGCCACGGAACCAGGATTCCCTGGGGTCTCTCATTCATCTACAAACCTGTTTAACACTGCTTAGCTTTTTCAAGACCAAAGTCTTCGTTAGGTGCTGCTTGTCCCAGATGTTTTCGTTTTATGATGCAGGAAAAATAATCAATTTTTCACACAGAACAATTTTATAACTTTTGTCATCTCCTTTCAAATTAATCTGCAATAGCAATTACATGCTTCTTTCTAGGACAAAGAGTTTTATATTATTCCTGAGGCTGTTCTATTTTTTTCTTTTCCTGTTAGCATCCCTCAGTTGTTCTTCAGACAACATGATAATTACTCTCAGCAAATTTTACTTGGCTTCGCTCAACTATAATGCAAGTGTCTTACATCTGAATGACGAAACTTGCAAACCTATTTCTTACAACCCAGTGATATTTTCTTTTCCAATCAACAGCTGTGGAACAATTAAAAAGGTAACATTCATCTTGCTGTGAATTCATTTATTTTTTCCAAAGCTGTAGCTGCTTTTAATAGTCACCAATCAGGGCTGAAAAAATCCAGATGGTGACTAGATGGCAGCAGTGAGTTTTCCATGCTGTACTTGTTTCTTTCAACTAATGGTTATCAGCCCATACTTAAAACCCATACTTAAAACCTTTTCTATCTTGCTCCTCTTCACTATATACCCGTGGTGGCGAACCTATGGCACGCGTGCCAGAGGCGGCACTCAGAGCCCTCTCTGTGGGCACGCGTGCCGTCCCCCAGTCCTAGGCCTTCAGCTGGCTTTTATAAAACCTTTTCGCTTTAGGTCTCCGTGGCCATTTGCAAAAAAAAAAGTTTCAATCAGTCAATTTCAACTTCTCACAGGAAAAAATAAGATCTCGCAAAGTTGGAATTGATTGATTGAACTTTTTAGTCCCACCCAGTCTGCTGTTACCACCACAGCCATGCCCACCCAATGGGTCACACCCACCTGACACCCGACGATACATAAGTGAGTTTTGGGTTGCAGTTTGGGCACTCGGTCTCTAAAAGGTTCGCCATCACTGCTATATACTATCGCTAGATTTAAACATATTAATGACATGCAATCTTGAATGAGTCCAATACAATTGTATATCTCTGTACTTTGCTTTTTTACACCACTCAGATATGAAAAAGAACACTATCAGAGCTGTAAGTGAATTTTAAAAATACCCCATTAGAGTACAAAGATAGTTGGAAAGCATAAGGATACAATTAAACAGGATACAAAGTATACTGAGCATTTACACCAGGTCCCACTAAAATTAATGGAACTTACAAAGTGTTTACAATCCTGAGACTAGAGATTGAAGCTGTAAATGGATTGCATACAGCTCATTAGTTTCCCTTGTAGTTTTATTTACTGGCAACAGCCTGCTTCATTAAATGTCCTGTGCTTTTTTCAGAATTCAAATGCTGATTTTCAAGATATCTTCTTAGTTTTCAAATGGAGAAATCAGTAATATCAAAGAAAATGATATTGGAGAAGGCTTCTACTTTTCAATGTTCTTCAATCTATTATCATATATGATTTTCTTGCTACTGGCTGTTATATCTAAACAAAACTACATTTTTATAATTAGATACTAGCTGTACCCGGCCACGCGTTGCTGTGGCTCAGTCTGGTTAAATGGAAAAGAAAGAAAAGAGAAAGCGTACGTTTCGTAGCGTGTGTTGCTTTTACGTCCAACAGATGGTGCTGTTTTTTTTTAAAAAGCATGTTTTTACCTGTCACAGGTGTGACATCTATATAATAGTAGGTATATAAAAACACGCGCGTATTCGAATGCAACGTTGTGTCAAAATTTCAAAACAATCGGTGAAAAACTTTCGGAGATTTAAGATTTTGAACAAACGAACATTTACATTTTTATTTATATATACATTATAAAACCTTAAGACTCGTGATGTATTTGTAGCTCAAAAATATTTTTTCTGTCTCCTGAAATATTCTACCATTTTAAAAAATACATTTTTTTTTCTTGGCAGACTGAAGGTCAAAGCATCTCTTACAGCAATATTGTAACTGCCTACCCAACAGGCATTGTGGTCACCCGCCAAAAGAAAGTTGAAATTGTTGTGAAATGTATAATGGAAAACAATTCAACAGTAGAAGTTGTATATGTAACAGAAAGTGAACATTTAGACAACACAACGACTGCGGGTAAATACAATCTCAGCATGTCGTTCTATGAAACAGACTCTTTCTCCAAACCAATATTTGAAACTCCATACTTTGTTGACTTGAACCAAATGCTCTATGCACAGATCAGCCTACATTCCAGTGATCCAAATCTGGCAGTATTTGTGGATACTTGCACAGCATCTCCAGACCTTAATTCTAAATCACCTAAATATGATTTAGTTAAAAGTGGGTAAGTATATTCACTGTTAATCGCAATTAGGATTTACTATAAATATAGATTGAGTTATATTACAATACATAGAACTGATGTAATTTCCATCATGGAAGAAAAATAGGACAAAGGTTTCATATTATATTACATACATTACTTAATTATTTAGAGTAAAGATATCTGAATGACATATAAGTAGTACTTTTGTTTATAGCCACTCAAGTTCATTCTATCTCCCATTTTACATATATATTTAATAGTCTGTTTACAAGACTGCAGGCATTTGATAAAATAGATTAATATCTACAAGCATGTAAATTGCAATACATCTCACATGGCTTTATTGTACAAATGCAGCAGACTGACACGAGTAACTTTCTGGACAAAATATAAGTAGGGCTAACTATAGATTGAAAGAATCCATGTGAGAAAGGAAAGAAATAGATCTAGGATCGAAACTCTTTTCCTTAAAAGCATTCATTCTTGAACTTTTACAAAGCAATTTCTGATAAGCATAAAATATAAATGCATATGAGTCCAAGTATTTATCATGATAAAATAATCTGAATATTCTATTTCAGCTGCACTAAGGATGATACTTTTATGGCCTATCCCATCCTTGAGCATTTTGGGAGATTCAGGTTCAGATCCTTCAGATTTCTAAAACATTACCCATCTGTTTATCTTCACTGTGAAGTTTTAATTTGCGACAGCAAGGATTCTAATTCTCGCTGCACCAAAGGTTGCATTTCTCGGCATAAAAGAGAGATTTCTTCCTACAAATGGAAAGGAGATGCTGTGATTGGACCCCTCAAACTGAAAAGAGAAGGAAGTTCCATGGATCGCTCAGGTGAGAATGTTTTCTTGGAGTTGATTACATCAGTAGATTTAACAGGTTTCATTGGGAATTGTTTAAGAGCACTTTCAGTATTACAAATAGCAATCAAAGCATGCTACCACTGAATTGCAGACACACAGAACTGCCAGTACTTCCATCTCTACCAAATCAATCATAAAATACTGGTTTAAAAAAAAAAGGAAATGTATAGTCAACAATTTTCCAGATTTTATTTTAAAAGTATTGTTCAATAATTTTGGAACTTGTGAAGATCATTTAACCTCCATTTGTCTTCTGTTTTTATTTTCAGACATTTCTAGTGAAGTTTATCCAGAAGAAAGTGTTAATGCACAGCCCCAAATCCTATATATCCTTGCATTTGTTGTGTTGGCTACAAACACAGTACTCCTGGTTGGGCTAGCAGCAAAGCGTCTCATCACTCGAGAAACCGGATACAGATACCAGAAACTGAGTTACTAACACCTTCATCTGACGGTTTCACATCTACGTAGATATGAATGAAATGTTCTGTGATCTTTCCATGATTTTTTCTTTAGAAGAATAATTTCAATTAAAATAAATGAACTACAGCATTAAACATATCTGGAAAGGAAACAGCCAAATACAAAACACACATACACATACCGCTACAGTGGATACCAAAATAAGGAAACTGAAATTGAGGAAACTTATGATCATAAATATGATTCTTCTCTTCTTCCCTCATCTTTTTTTCTGGAGAATTTTTCAGGAGACACAAATGGCTGTAAGGTAGAAAACGGCCAGGAATATTCCTTCCATGAACTCCTTTATGTTAAACTTATTTTTAGACAAACCACTTTAACCTTGTTTGCTTATATATTAATACACAAACATTCAAGCAAACTACTGAAAGAGAAGTATACATGAATAACTCATTGAGGAAAAAACAGTTTTTTGATGTCAAATCATTGGATTCTGCTGCTCTACTGCCAAAATTCATCATATGAGTCATATTTACTCATGAGCCTTTGTCAAATACAGATGAATATATACAAAATAAGATCAGAGAAAATATATGTTGAAATAACTTGAAGTTCTACATGGATAACAAGACCAGATACATATTGCATGTGTCAATGAAATACAGACGCCTTCTCTTAATTAATCTGCTTTTTTCTAAGACTGAACATTAATTTAAAACCCAAAATTAATGGATATAATTTAATTACTTTATGATATTACCCTACATTAAACTAAAAAAAATCGTATTAAATGTTGATAAAGCTGCAAAGCACTTTATTTAGAATGGTTCAAAATAATTTAGTAACTTATCATGCCCAAAACTAATTTTTAAATAGTTATGAATAAATAGGCCATAAGCAGATATAGAAAATACTCTGAAATGTAAAAAATACTTATTTTACACATTACAGAAGTATAACAATTAACTTTAGCATATAATACTTGCAAAATTACAGAAAAAGTACAAAGTTTGAGGTGTAAATGTTTACAAGCTTATAAGCAACAAGTTTGTAAAATACAGACCTGTCCTTATAAAACATATTGAGGTCTTTGATTTTTATAAGGATTTCCTACCTCTTCCCATCTGTGTTTTCTTCTTTCAAAGGACATTCTTGAGAACCAATATGCGAATTATTAACCAAATCTATTACTGCAGCAAGTTTATTATCAACATGTTCCTGAAGTTTTTGCATACGTAGGTCAATATAGTCCATTAATCTCTTCTCTGTCTGCTCCATCTTTTTGGACATGAACTTTTCCAAATATAGACAAATATGCTGCTGTTCTAAACTGCAAGAAATGCAAATAACCAAAAACTGTTCCATGCCATTGAAAAATATAAATTATATATCTTAAGTAGCAATAATTTTACAAATACCCCAGTAGAATATCTGACACTGAACAATCAAAATCTGAAAATTTTCCAAGGCTCATGTTATTTAATTGTTATTTAATTAAACTGGAAATATTAAATATGTATTTTTAAATGTTAAGCAGTATCATCTACCACTTTTTAAAAAATCAAATGAGCAGAAGATTTATTAAAATACCTCTGGTAAGGCAACAAGCAAAATAGGATTATAGCACAATGGATATCTAGGCATACAATCTTCAGCCTTTGAGTACAGATAAAGTAATCATTATATTACACAGGAACAGGAACTGAAACAGGACACTCCATGTTTCAATATGAATTTTGTGTATTATTGCACCCAGTGCTGTAATGTGTTTCTATGGGTGTCTGGGATTTTTATTACTGATTTATTATTTCATCTTCTTAACACTGTTAGCTACTCAGAATCACTTGGTAAGTGGGCAGCCATATAAGCTGAATAAGCAAATAAATATCTTTCTTTTTCATGATTTCATGCCAACATCTCAAAACTGATTTAAAGAGATAATCTAGGGAACCAGTAGAGAGTCAGAATATAACTGCATAGTTAATTTTTTTTCAAATTCAACTGATTAATCTTTCATATAGTTCCTGCTATCAGAGTGCAAAGATTTATGGAAAGTGAACCAATCAGAAATTAGCAATTTGAATGCTCTCAATTTTAATGAATTCAAAAATCCAGCTAAATTCAATGGTCACATAATGATGAAAAATTTTGTTTAACAGTTACATAGTTCAACTGTTTGGTAAAGTCTCCCTTATTTTTTCAAAGAGGCATTTTGAGCCCAATTTTAAAAATGGATAAAATTTTCCAATATGAACTCACCCAACACTTTGAATTCCATCTTTCTGAGAAGAAGAATTTTTTTCACATTTATCCTTTTCACCTATGGATAGACGATCTACTTGGCCACATACTGTTTGAAGAAGTGGAAGCAGCAATGTGGAATTTGGCATATTTGAATTTTCATTTCCTTGTTCTTGAAAAAACGATGCCATAAACCCTTTACAGTCACTTTCAGAAGGTACAGTGCAAGGCTGAAGTCCAGGAAGCTCAAAAATGTTACTTGTAGTAAGAACCTGTTTGGTGATCTTGGAGTGTGCATTTAAATCCTCTGTAACTGTTTTAGCTGCCAAATTAGCTTTTAAAAGATAAGGTCCATTGGACAAATGATCTAAGTCAGATGCCTTTTTCAATCCATCAATGGGATGATTTTTTCCATACACAAATCCATTCCCTCCTAAGATGGTTTGTAACTTGCCTCCAAAAGAAATTCCATTCTAATAGAAATAAAATACACGATCTCATTAATTTAAATATATAATCCAAAATAATTTCTAATCCCAATAGTATCTACCTGAATACTCCAGACTCATATTGAACAGGTGAATATTCCCCCTTATTGGAAAACCATTTGCTCAATGTGTTGCTTTTCTAGCAATTTTCTGAAATTCCTCCATATTTAACCCATTGGCTCCTGCTAACCCTGCCTATCAGAGAGAGACTCATTTAGCCAGGGGGAGAAGCCAAGTGGGGAATTAGTCTGGAATTGTTATGTGGGCATAAAAAAGCAAAGTCCAACCCCCCTTGAATATTGTTGAATTAGTTTGGTCCCGATGCAAACTGCCAATATCCTATGAAATAGGCATGGAGCTCTTCGTGTGTAGATCTGGTTATGTTGTACTTAACAGGTTGTTTTCAGAATATTTTACTGAACTTGGCTTCATTTTACTATAATCTTTGATACGACATAAACAATTTGGAACTTTAAAGGAGAAAGTGTCAAGTTCTTTTTATTATTTTAAATGCAAACTGCTGAATGTGGAATGAGCAGGACAAAGGAAAAGGAAGGTAACAAAGGTAGAGAAGAATATAATTGCATTTTCACTGTTATCTTCTTCATCACCAGATTGATCCAGACCTTACAACCATAATGAATGAATTACACACCTTTCAAACAACACCCACCATTCACATTTGAATAGTTATGACTACGTGAAACACCATGAAATTTTCTTGGCAATAATATGGAAATTGTTTGCCATTCCCTAGTTCATTTTTTCCCTTCTCGTCTACTCTACAGCTTCGGACTCCCTGGTAGCTGCCCAAGTACTACGTAAAGCTGAGCTTACCTAATTTTGGAGTCTAATATGAAGATTCACGTGTTACCATATAACTTCAATTTATATATACCCTACCTTTTCAGACCAATTATGCAACTTAGTGTTATATATCTATTTATTTTTCTAACTTCACTATGCAAAAAGACCACAAAATTACTACGGAAAGGAAAACTATATATAAACAAAAATTCTAACTCTGCAACTAAATTTGGTAAGAATCATTTGAAAGAAGGCAAAACCTGCCTTTATTTCATTTATTAACAGCACACAAATAATATGCAAGTTGAGAATACAAAAATGCCACATTATACAGTTCCTTCTACTCCTTGTGCATAAAAAGTACATTTTATGAATAATGTTTTGCAAATGGTAACTTACCTTCTGTTGAAAACGAACCATATCTAGGAGTTGTTGTGCCCCAGGCGATAATTTGGATCCCATTGATTCCATTATAGATTGTACTTTATCTAGATCTATTCCTGATCCTAACGTAACACTTGGCACAGTCTTTGCACAGGCTGACTGGACTTGTACTATGATTTTATTGATGAGTACTTTTTGTTTTTCACTGATGGATAATAGCTAGTGAAAAGAGAATTCTGGTGATTTGAGGAAATAATTCAATTAATTTAACACATTCCTTTAAAAAAATGACATCCATTTTTTGTTCTCTTAATTCTCATAGTAAACTTTATGCAGGTGCTAGTAATAGGTCTGATATAACTAAACATAAGAATATGTTAATGGTAAGACTAGGTTGAAGCAAAATATTAGTTGTATTAAAATTTACTCTTAGATAGTATTAAAGCCATGATTTCAAGAAGGATTAGTTTCTTGATTTTGCACTAGTGTGATTTCCATATAGAACTTTTGACAGCAGAGAAAAATTACCCATTACCTCAGTAAATATGAGTTTCTAATTTTTTATTTGCTGAAAGATGGGGAATGATGCTGAGTGAACTTCCTTTCTATTTTCCTCTGAATCAGTTTTATATTAGTTAGGAGTACTGGGTCTCATAGGCCAGGGATGGAGGTTAAAGAATCAAGAAAAGTTTTGGGGGACAAACAGGAAAACATGAGACTGAGAAGATATGTTTATTGCATGTTTGCAACTGGGAAGGAATATTTTCAGCGCAAACATTTGATGCTTCTAAAAATTATCAATCTGTCTCAATATCATAGATTACTTGTGCTATATTGCTTTTTCTTCCATCTCTAAAATCCCTTCTTTACAAAGGAAAGAGAGAGATTATTAAAAACCACTTACAGTCAAAATGCCTGGAAGAAAAATCTCACAGATTAAAGAAAATGGTCTTCTTTTTACAACTTCCAGAATGTAAGAGGGAACACAATAATTTTATTTATCACCATTAGAGTTGTGAAAGGCATTCAACAGAGGCTCTTTGTCAATACGAGCAAAACATCTTTTCTCAAAACAGCTATATCACTGGAAAGCTGGAACAACTGCTTCAAATATTGTCTCCAACAGTTTGCAGGTATGCAGGTCCAGCTGCTTTATTTGCACTTGCAGAAGTGTTGCCTGTGCATACAGTATGTACAGACAGCTGGAGAGAGTTTTCAAAGCAGCTGCAAAGCAGCTGTTTCAGTGTTTTCAGGAGGAGTGCTTTGCTCACTGATATGTTTTGCAAAGGCCCTCTTTTGAATAATTTGTAAAACTGCTGGAACTATCTTTTAAAAAATGAGGCAAAAATTTAAGTTTTTGTTTTTTTGTAATTTCCTACCTTAATCTTACAAGAAACTGTAGAGCACTCCAATGTAAGATACTTTTTGTATAGTGAAACCTGATCATCTTTGCTGAAAAAAAAGTAAAATAAAGGAATTATAAAGTTTTTATAATACTGCATCAATGAAATAGTTTTTCATAAAGAGCAATACAAGCAATACTGTTTTTTTTCCAAGATGCTACTTACATTTTTCTAATGTCCAAATAAACAAAACAACACTGTTACATTTACAAATATTAGAAAGTTTCAATACTCTTACATTTTTTAGTAATCCGCATAACACCAGCAGTTACTTAAACATAGCAGAAAACTAAAGACCCCACTCACAATCCAGAAATTCTATGTACATAGAAGTACTTCAGTGAAAAGACAGGGCACTTCTACCTCATGTGGTACTCAATGAATTCTACTAAAGGTTTTTTTTTCCCAAAATCACAAGGAAGAAGAAGTAGCCATTAAGAGCTACAGTGAGATGAATGAGAAAATTCCAGTGAGCAATAAGCTTAAGGCTCAGCAGGATCTCTAAAAATGAACTCTAGTTTAGATATTTGGGGAAAATTATCCAAAACAAATGTTATAAAGTTAGTCATTCACATATAAGTAGAGCTCTGCTCCAGGATTATTTTTAAATAAATTTCTTGAAAGCAACCTGGCTACAAGAGTTATCCACTCCTCATATAATTTGAGCATGTATGAATACTCCTTTTTTCTTTCATGAAATGAAACTTATTATTCTTAAGATCTCTATCCAACATATCAAATTATTAATATCGTACCTATTATATTCCTGTTATCCCAACATGTTTCTGTAGGAGAAAGACCTTTTCAAAGATGTTCCAACCAATCATGAAAATGTTGCTTTCAGTTTCACTGCATTAGCAAAACACAGTCTACATACCAATATGAATGCAGAACAAGAAAAAAACTAGAATCAAACAACATTATTGACATATAAATATTAAAATATTTGAGCATATAATTTCTGGAAGTCTGATCTGCGAGATTGAATATAACCTCATTACATTATTGACTGAATCAATGTGAAAAAAGACAAAACAACTGACCTGCCATGTTTGACAGTAAACGTTTTCTCTCCCCTTCCAGTTGCATAGTATTCATCTCCTAAGTAGACTTCCATGTTCCTTGCTTCACTTATAATACTTAGACTGACAATTTCTTCAGATCCACATGGATCACAATGCAAGTAGAGTAAACAGGGAACTACACCGTCATCATTTATTTGTCCTTCAAGAACGACAACATTCTGACTAAATAAGAGGAAATGGTTATCTTAAGTTACTCACTTGAACATCAGTACCTCTGGGAAATAAACTTTTCAAATGTACATGACAAAAATCCAAAAATATTTATCCCACGGCTAAAATCTTACACAGGCGTTCAAGTGGTTATCTCTTCAAAGTATTATTGAAGTTACATGAAGTAAGAAGTGGTTTTTCCTACCCTTTGAAGAGTGAGGCTGAATTTAGATTCGAAAACAGAAGCATGGACTAGTGAAAGGGAGAAAATGAATCTTGAGAGCAAAAACTGTATGGTATCCATACATGAAGAACTGGAATCCATGGATTCCAAGCAATTTTCCACAGTCCTCGTTCTCTAGGAACAGCAGCAACTTTTCTTTATTTCTGTTTCCCTGAAAACATTGACTTTCTACATTTTCTATCCTGTCAATTACCTCTCCTGATCATCTCTTCTTTTGTTTGCTCTTTCTTTCTCTTCCTTCGTAGCCACCCCTTCTCATCCTATTTCCATCCCATTTTTATTTCTTTTTTACTTGGAAAAGCAAAGGAAGATATTTATGTATCTGAATATGTATTCCTGAATGACAGAGTAGTCTGTGGTGAAGAAAAATGGTTAGAGTATGTGTATATGTGATGGAAGGCATCAATTAATGATACAGATAATTAACCTATAGTTATTCTTCTATTTTAGCCCTGTACTTTTTTAGAATATGGATTTTGGCAAATGAGTATGTGTATAAAAGAATAATCACCAAGACTACTTTTAGCTGAACTGACAACTCTAGGTTGACAAATCAGTGAGGCTGAACAAGATACATAGATTTTAAATGTACATCTAAACATTTTTGTGTTGGGTTGATACAAAAGGTAAACCTACAATCAACCTTTTGACAGCCAGGGATTGCACTGGGTGATAGTAAAGGTAGGAGAGAGAATCAGTGTGGATACATTATATATGTGGTAAGTGGTTGGGCTGGAATTTTTGATAAAATAAGGGTGGATTATGATTTTAATTTGTGTATGTGCGTAATTATGTTTAAAACTGTCTATTATTTTAGGATCTGCACTGGAGCTTTTACACAGCCAAGAATGAATGACTAATGAAATAAATCAATATGAAGTGAATACAAAAGTGAGTGATCAATATTAAAGAAGTATGCTGAGATGGTTTGATTATACAGGTAGTCCTTGCTTAACAAACAGTAATTCGGACTGGCAACTCCATGCTAAGCAATATAGTCATAAAAAGCATTGTCACATGACTGCACCAATTTACAATGGCAGTTACAGCAAGTCATTGTTGTAAATCCTCCATAGTTGTTACGTGTGACATCACATAATTGTCATTTGCAACTACTGCCAGATTCCCCATAGACATTGTTAGTCAAAAGCCAGGAGTTAAGGTTGCAAATGGTAATCATGCAACAGAGGACTCTGCAACCATTATAATTGTGAGCTGGTTGCCAAAAGCCCAAATCACAACCACATGACCGTAGAGATCCTGCAACAATGACGGCCAGTTGTAGTCACCTTATTCAATATCATAGTAACTTTGGTTTCTGAATGAGTACCAAATGAAGAGTACCAGTTGAGAATGAATGAGGACCAAGCAGGAAACAAATCAATAAAGGAAGATAAAATAGCTCCAGAACAAGGTAAGCTGAAGAAAGTTGTGACTGGATGCACATGGTGAGAACTAAAAAACAGGTCGGGAGACATTTAAAAAACCAAAAGCTAATGAAAGGAATGGGTAAAATAGAAGCAAGGATGGAATACACATAATTATATGGAGTGATATAATGAATGTAAACTAGATTTGATTCAATTTCCTTTTCTTTTATCTTTTGCCTTTCATTTATTTTGCTGTTTCTTGCTTTTACGCCTTACCCTTCACACAAGGCTTAATTCAAACCAGATTAATTTGATTTTGGACATTTGATTCATTCATAGCACTAAATCCGAGTTTAGCAAGTGGGAATGGGAGGGCAAAAAAACATACGGCTAATTTTCTGCTCCAAGATATTGGAGGGAGTACTAGAAAACACCAAAACTTGCTCAGGACATCTCTCATTCCCACTTTCAATGCCCAGATTTAGTGCCATGTGTAAATCCAGTTCTTCTATTTCAATGGTTTTAAGTTTTTTTCTGAAGCCTGGCTTAGTAAATCCCAACGGACTGGATTCACATATCCAGGTAAACCATATGCCGCGATTTAAGCATTCATCCAACAACCTATATCCCCGAATTAAGCAAATTACAGGCTCCTGAACCCAGAAACATGAGCCTGGAAAGGACTCAACCACCCTGCCGAGGGGGCCTTCGCATCACCAGACAATTCCTCGGCCGCTAGCTACATTTCGTTCGTTCCCCCATTTCCCTTTCGTCTCAGAAGGTCCTTCTCACCCGCTCGGGGCTGGTTCCGAAAGCTCCCCCGCATCGAATTGCCCCGCCGGAACGACGCAGAGAACTCTCGCCAGGTCGCTCCGACACTCCCAGGAACAGGCGACCGAGACGCGGGGCCTGCCAGCAGAGACATCCCAGCCAGCGGAAGCATGCTGATCCTGGGGAGCCACCGTCAAGCGGCTACTGCTGCTGGCCATGGCAAGGTAAGAGACCCGAGCCTTGTAACGCAGCACAGCCGCGGCTGGAATGAAACCCTAGGCGGAGTAATTTTTAAGGCGGAACTTAGTGTCGAAGGAACGCGTTATTCATCGGACGTTTGTTTGGTGAGACTTCCGCCCTCCCACAAAATTAACCATAGATAAGAAGACTTTCTGTTTTCCTGTCCTTATAGGAAGTTAGTTGATTAACCACGTGTTAGCGGCGCGGTTCGTTTGTCAGTATGACGGCCCGCCTGATTAGGGCGCTGTGGCTTTCCGAGGGGTTGCGCTTCTTGCAACTGTTCAGTGAGATAACGGGAAGACCGGCTTTTGCTGTCCGCTGTAACGTAGCCGGAAGTGTCTTTGCATCCAGCCCCTCTTTGGCAATAGAAGCCAAGGAGGAAGCTTGCGGTTATTTTAAGGCTTTGAATGCAGAGCAAATAATGTATTATTATTTTTTTTAAAAGAAAATTTTCCTGACGCTTCCTGTATTCGAGAGGAAAATTATTAAACTGCCCGGCATGGCTAAAAATGAAAAAAATGCCGATGGTCCTTTCAAGCAATCCAAGGTTGCAGCAAACCTTGCCTGTAGGCAATGATTATAAAGCTGGGTCTTCCTTGTAATAAAACTGTAACGCGTGGTCTGTCCTGCTGGGTTTGTGTGTGTGTGTGTGTGTGAGAGAGAGAGAGAGAGAATATAAAGCAATGTTTTGCTTAACATGGCAAAATAGTTAGGGTTTGCCCAGTTAGGAATCATGAATTACAAACCACAATATGACTTGGGCTGAAAACCTTGCAGAAATTTCTTTGCATAACTTGTGCACCCTTGGACATTAAGAATGAAATCTATACTATAGGTACAGAGCAGATAAGTAGCTTGCTGTTTATAATGGCTTTCAAAGGCTAAAGTGAATAGGAGTGGAGGGCATTCAGACTTTAAAAATTCTTACAAAATTTTGATTGCTGACACTGCAGTGCTATACAACATTACAAAAAAAATACAATAGAAGAAACATGGAATGTAGAAATAATTTAAATTGATTGAAAGTCATGCTTTCTTAGGCCAACTGAAGTTTTATAAAATAGGTTTTTTGGAGTTTGTATGACACTTCATGTTAGTATGTTGTGCAAACCAATAATGACTCATTTTGTCATAAAATTGGTTTGAGTAAACCATTGTTAAGTGAACCACGAGTAAGTAAGTAAGCCAGAAAACAAATGGAGAGAATACAAAAAGAGCTAAACAAGGAGCTTCCAGAAGAATGGGTGGAATAAAGAATAAAGGGACTGAGTTATCTGGGATAAAACTAAAATGAAGGAATGACGCTGGAAGGAATATTTTAAAAATGTACTGGTAAAGGTTTTTTTAGTTCATGGACAAATATCAGTACTTCAGATCAGTTGATTATTTCTGGCATTGCAGCAAAAATATGGGTTGTTTAAATCCGTTCAAGGGCAATTGTGGAAGGGGGAGAAAATATGCAGATGCATAAGAGTTAACCTAAAGCTGTCAGTCTAGAGAACAGGGTTGCAAGCCCAAGAAATTCAAGCTGAGCAACCAATCTAAAACGGGAAGGTTTTCTTCAGGTGAACTTCAAAAAGAAGACAGAAAAATCTAGATGTGCCTTCCCCTCTCCATCTCCTTTACATCTTCCATTCCCCAAGGAGAAAACATCTGTTCAGTCTGTTTCCTGCTTGCAGTCCCAATTGTGATTGTAAGTCAAGGACTACCTACTGTATATACTATTAAATAAATAATATGTTTTGAATTGCACCTGCTTGTATATAGTCTGTCATCTTTTGTAGTTTGTCAATATTTTCCATGAAAGACATTTCTCACATTTCATTCAATTCTCATGATTCATTAGACATATTTAAAAAAAAATGAAGGAAAGCTAATTTGGGCTATTCTATAGAAAATTGTAAAAGGGGCAAAAGTTTATTCTGAAGATTAATTTCCTTTTATGGTGAACAAAAAGAACAGTTTAGTTCCGTATTTTTGTTCCTGCTGAGGTTTTTTTTTGCAAACTAGTGTCTGTGTGTGTCTATGTCTGTATGTGTGCATATACACACACTTTTATAAACGTAAGTATTGATTCATAGAATAACATAAAAATAAAGGCAAACAATAACAAATAAATATAAATTAAAATAGCAATGGAGAATATAGTAAATAAAACACAGATCTAAAGTAACCCATTTCTTCAATAACTAATAAAAAAGGGATATCTACCTGATGCCATATGGAGTATAATCTGATCTACAGATATCTTGATCAAATATTGAAAAGGCCCATTTGTTTCCTTATCTGATAGCAAACCCTAGAGGACAGCTTCAGAAGTTAATTCAAGGCTGAAATGAAATAATACAAAATAACAACTGAGTGGTCTCATCCAAGAATTCTTTCTCATATTTCAAATGGGAAATACTTAATTGCATAAATAATTGCCAGAAGACCACTTTTGTCTCAACAGGTTTGTAGTTGGTATATTGTGTTATAACAGGCACTCGGCTGGATCTAGGAACATTCTCCCCAATGTATGAGCGTGATCTTTCAAGGGAAATTCTGCTTTTTCAAAAATAGGATGAATTTTGCTTAGCTGGCAAATGAAAGTCATCTGCCATCATTCACGTCTGAGTTTTCAGTTCCTTGGCCCTCAGTTAAGTCATTGGCCCAGAAGCATCTTTCTTGCATTTAGATGAAAGAAACTAACTGCTTCATGCAGCTCTGTCAATCCTGAAGATAGGGGAAAACACAATAAATCCCGGAGACTATGTAACCTATACTGATCAAGAGCAAGAATTTCCATGCTTACTTTCTGGAATCAATTATCCAAGAAATGAAATAACTGTAATAGCATAAAATATCTCTCAATCAAATCACTTAAGTTAAAAACGTGATGATACTGAAAGGTGCTAAAACTGTCATGCATAGATACTTTCTGCATTTAGAAAAAAAAACCCTACTGAAATTAATCAAAGATTTCATTGACTCATGACAGCTTCCATTCCCAAAGCAGTTGTGTCTTGTTATCACTTAGGGCAATTCCGTAGTTAATATGTCATCTATATTCAGGTTTCCACACCTTGAGGAAACCTTGACACTACCTGCCCAGGGTTTTATAACATTTCATAAAAGGAATGGGGATTTCTGTCACTCTTTGGCCAATTGTTGGCTTACGTGAAATAGTTCATAGTACAATCTACATATTTATTTCACACCTATATGGTAGCAACATCTAGACAGGGATATCAGCAGATCAATGACTCAGACACCAAAATAACTATATAATCCACAAACAAAGATGTCAAAACTCTATTCAGGTAACAAAAGCAAGACTTGTGGTTCAGATCACAAGCTCCTTTTTGCTAATGTATAGCTTAAGGCTAAAGAAAACAAAATCACAAGATCCACAAGTGAAAACTGCAGCAATATTTCACGAGATTATGAAATGAAAGGAAACAAAAATAGATATGATGGATTAGATTTGACAGAATGCCTGGAGAAGTGGTAACCGAAATTTGTGACATCATTAAATACGAACAAACAAAACTGTCCCCAAATGCAGAAAACAAAAGGGGAACCAGTTGTCTGGTTCAGAGTGGTGGAAGAAAGTTGGAAAGCTAAAGGCAACAGACACAGAGTCTTTTCTATGATGAACAGTTTGACCATTATCCACCACTGTTGGGGGAGTGTTTGTTTTGTTTTTGCATATATTACTTTGGGCTCTTATCCACCTATTATTAGCAAAGCATCAGAGAAGAAAATGTAAGTAGTACCTTTAGAAGTGTAGGAAACTTTCAGGAGTCCCTCCCTGGATGAACAATAGCAGAGCAACAGAATAACAGAGCTGGAAGTGACCTAAGAGGTCTTCTAGTCTAACCCCCTGCTCAGGCAGGAAGCCATACCATTTCAGACAAATGGTCGTCCAGTCTTTTCTTAAAAACTTCCAGTGTTGGTGCATCCACAACTTCTGGAAGCAAGTTATTCCACTGATTAGGGGAAAATGAATAAGGACAAAGAACATGTTGAGGAAAGGGGGAAGTGCCATAGATCTCATCTTAACCGGTGATTTAAATGAGTGTTTTTCAAACTCAGTAACTTAAGCTGTGCGGCCTTCGCTGAAATTCCCCCTAGTTTAATATTGCGGAATTAGAGAAAGGCTGATTCTAACCACAGCATGATTAAGCTACTTAATTTCGTTTTCTTCTGGGTCTGGAATTTGGTCTTTCGGCTTTCCAGGAAAGCCTCTCCCTTCCTCGAAGTTTCCAGCCTCTTGGGGTCTAAATGCACTAGGGGGGGGGGAGGGACGCGCTCTCTTCATTGGAGCGTAAAGGAGATTTGTAAGATGCCATTACGGCTTGTTAGCTTGCCATCATCCCCTTCAGAAGCGACCCGGGCCTGCGACAGTCTAAAAACCACTCCTCTACAACTTCCTTTTGCGAAAAACTCTCCCACCAACTTTTACTTCCTCAAAATTTCCTCCGCTCGGCTCGCTGCCGAGCTGCCTGTCAATCGCTGAGCGCGCACGTGGTCATGCTCAAAATGCTGCGGAACGAGTTCATCAATACAAGGACCAGCGCTACCCCGGTCGTGGGGAGGGGTTAGTGAACTCCTCCCGCTTTGTGCGCCTAAGGTTTCAGTGCTGGTTGTTTACCCGCAGTCGTCAGATGAACTCCGCCCGCCGGGCCGTTCCCGCTTCGATCCTCGAAGCTGGCAAGAGCGGATCATGTTAGCAGCCTGTTACTTGAACTTCTTCATCTTGGGACTCAGCGCCGTGGGCAATCTAAGCTTAGCCCTGGGCAAGTATTGGTCTTGATTGGCTTTCGGACTGCTTAAAGAAAGAGCGTGAAAGTGTCGGCTCAAACGGCCAAGCCCGAGTTATTGGGAAACGATCTTGAGGTTCCTTATATGGAAGGAAATGCTGTCGGTGACTCCGCTTCCCGGCAAAGGCGTTTTCAGTGAAAGAGAGTTGACTGGCAGTTACATTGTTCGAGGGGAGCTGTGCCCCGCGCGTTTGGCGTTTCCTGATGAGCTTTCAGAATCGACATGGCCATAGACCTATGTCAAGGGAAAGGTTTAAAGGGGTTAAGGAAGGGAGAGCTCTCTGCCTCTTTGAAATATTAATTGCTGTCCTGGGTAGTTATGCTGAGGATGACCAAAAAAAAAAAGTTGAGTCTGGTGCTCCTGTGAAAGTCTATGCGTGAATAATCAAAATGAAATACGGTACTCCAGTGTTTCTCAACCTTGACAATTTTAAGGCATGTGGACTTCAACTCCCAGAATTCCACAGCCAGCATTGCTGGCTGTGGAATTCTGGGAGTTGAAGTCCACATGCCTTAAAATTGTCAAGGTTGAGAAACACTGCGGTACTCAGTGTTTGAAAAGAGAGAGAAAGAGAGATTCATTATACGCAGGTTTTCCTAAACTGCGTTTTTCATTGGCTCACTTTATGCCATTATTTTTTTTGTCCGCAACTCTTAGGTGTCCAAGAAACTTCCCCTGGCTTTGCTGACTTAAGTTTCTTTTAACTTTTCATCCTTATGCACAAAGTATAGAGGTAAAATAAATGGAAGTGTAGAAGATGAAGTTGATCTTCTAGGCCCAGATCTAAAAGCTTCTGCTGTCCAGGCAAGAATTGCCTCCCCATCCTGCAAAGAAATCCTTGATATTTCTAGGGAATTGATTGCCTCTTTCCGATATCGGTCCTACATCACTTTAGATATGCCTTTTAATAAAATTTGTTAGTCTGAGAAACATTATTTCTGATTTGTGGATTCTCTTAGTTACTATAAATCAGGGGTGTCAAACTCAATTTCATTGAGGGCCGCATCAGCATTGCGGTTGCCTTCGGGGGGGGAGCGGGGGGGTGCAGCCTACTGGATGGGCGTGAATGGAGTGGGTGTGGCCTACTGGGTGGGCATGGCCAGCTCTACATCGTTCGCGTCAAGGGTGCCTGTAGGGTCCTGGGTAGGAGTGGGACAGATATGAGGGTCTCTGGCAGGAAGGGGTGGGACCGGGGCAAGCGCTAAGGCATGGTCCATTTCTTCATTCCTCACAAAGGGTGACACCTCCCCAGCATGCACCCAGGGGGCGGGGCCAACACGGCAGGGGCTGCTTCCTTGGTGTTTCTGGACGGCCTTGTGGAGCTAAGACTGATGCATTTCAGCATAGATGGCCACCACAAAATTGTACATTGGCTCCCAGCCGGCCAGGGCCAAGGCAGCGGGGGCCGTTCCCTCACTGTTTCCAGGATGGCTTCGCAGGTCACATGAAACCACTTTGCGGGCTGCATCCGTCCCCCGGGCCTTGTGTTTGACATGTCTGCTGTAAATATATTGATATAGTTGTTGTAAAATGAAATTCTGGATTCTTTATAATTGTACTCGGTAAAAACGCTGATGTTATTGGAAAATCTATACCAATTTAAAAACATTTCATTGGTAGGCGGACATACTCAACAGATCTCTATGCAATCCACATATGAGATTATAATTCCTAGAAGATTAACAGACAGGGAGAAGCGCTGGACACATTTTAACGAGGTTTGTTTCTATTTAAGTTATTTGCATTCCTGTGATGCTCCTCAGATAATATTCTACAGTATTTAACAATATATATAAATAGATAAGACAAGGATTGTTGGTCAATCTATGTCCTCATTAAATAAAATCAGGAGGAATAATAGCAATATATTGATTTAGTTGCTATTGCCAAACAATTTAGAGTACTGCAAGCCACCGCTAGTATTAATACAAAAATCTTTTATCATGTCTTTTATTGTTTATCTATCAACATGGTGGTAGCCAGACACAACAATCCTATCATTCAGTTTATAGGAGTCTAGTGCTGGATTTTCCAACATATATAAAGGCTGGATGGTACAATTCTTCCATTAAAAGAAATAAACCCTTCCTTCCCTCCCTCCCTCCCTTCTTCCTTCCTTCCTTCCAGAAAAAAATGTCTTTATGGCAGTTCTAGAATGGGTATAAATTAATCTCCTTGAGGTTAGTAATTGGAAAACATTGGATCCTGCAGATCCTTTGGACCTCTCTGATGTCAGAGAGAACTAGCCTTGTACCCAAGAGGAAATGGAAGGAATCTGAACAAGCCAAGAGTCCATGGACCATGTCGACTGCAACAGTAGCATCATTGAGGGTGAAGATTTGTTCTCTGACCTAGTCTCATTGTTAGCATCATTGTTGCAGTCGAATCAAGAACCGTGGTGGTATAGTGGTTAGAAAGCATATTGCAGGCTAACTCTGCATTCAACTGCCAGGAGTTTGATCCTGACCAGTTCAAGGTTGACTCAGCCTTCCATCCTTCCGGCAAAATGAGGAGCCAGATTGTTGGGGGCAATAGGCTGACTCTATAAACCACTTAGAGAGGGCTGTAAAGCTCTATTGTTATTGCAAAACAAGCTGGGGAAAGGTGGCAGCATATTGTATTCACCATGTTAGTCCAGCAAGAAATCCAATGAATTTAGCTACATTGTCAGAATGTAATTTACACTGTGTAGATCTGCAACCTTGGAATAATGTGTCTGTATGTGCATTGCAGATTTATATTGGGGCTTTATAATTGTATACATATGTATATGTAACCTGAATAGGATTCACACCTCACCTGGCATCTGCTGGGATTCACTGTATAAATGGGATATAACATCCTCCCTTCAGTGTGACTGTGGGGTCCCATGTCAAACTGTAGATCACATTGTGACTAACTGTAAGCGAACGGCATATATTGGTCCAAATATCTGATTTTTTCCAGATAAACAATGATGCCTTTATCTAGAAAAATGGCGTAGACATTGGTATTTGAATACAGTTCCTTTTAACATTCATATTCTATTGTGTTTTAATCTAAGTGAAATATTAATCATGTTGTAAGTCCATCTATGTTATGCCATACCTAAATAAATTATATATATGTCTATACTTATACACACACCTTACACACACACACTTTGTTAGATGTGTCTAAGTTGCAGAAGATATAGTAAAACATACAGTATGTTAAATGTCAAGGCGGAGTGAGCTGCCTGATTTGTTTTCTGGTTAGAAAGTAAGCATAACTGTACTAGCATAGGGTTTTTTTTTTTGTAAGCAACAGCACCATTTCAAAGAATTGAAGTACATGTTAAATGCTTTATCTCTCTCTCTCTGATTATATTTCAGGAACACTTAGATGATCACATATCTTATTTGATACAAACTGGAAATGGAACACACATTCTGAAATTAAAGAAAAATAAGTATGTTATATGCAGTTCTGAATCCTTTTCCATTTTATTTTAACTTTTTTTTTTTGAGGGATATGAAAACGTCACTAAAACCAGCAGTCTGAAAGGTAGAATACAATAGAAGAAACCCTTTAAAGAATGGCATTTGCTAGCATAGAAGTCAGACACAAATATTCTATTGTGAATGAGACATTGGGAAAAACATTTGAGGATATTCTTTATTTTACAAGAAGTGAGGAGTTATGCTAGATTATGAGCTGAGATAACTTTACTGTAGGTGCCCGAGGAGAGAAAATATTTTGGGTGTGGATCCTGTGTTTTATGAGTATATGTTATCAGAATGAAAAGTTTTGTAAAATGCAGATGGCTTTTGCAGATGAGAAACAGATGGGAATCCACAGTCTAGCTGAACTGGATTTAGTTCAGTGGAACATTAGGTCATACAGTGAAAATGATACAAGAAAGTAATGTCATTTCAGAACATTTAAGGACAAAACATAACAAACAAAAAATGGGAGGGGCACGTTAAAGCTATACAACAAGCAGCACCCCATAAGTAATGAGTAATAAATAAATAAATAAAAAGTAAATAAGCAAAAGACCAAGAAACCTATATCTAAATCATAAAATCTTACTTTGAATCATATATCTATTGGAACATCTCCATTGCTCCATTTACATGAGAAGCATAACTGGATCAATGGGATGATTAAATAAGACTTAGAAACAGCAAAATAGGTTAATTGAATTGGGTTAGTTTCCTTTCAGTAAGGAAATCTTACATGATTAGTGGATGACTTGAATAAGCAAGCCATAGGAGTACCTTGTGAAAGATACTCAGGATATATAACATCTGGGATGCTGCTTGCTCAAAATACTTGGCATTTTAAGACTATTACACAATAACAATTGTATAATTAATTTTGGCACAAAGATATTGCAGGGCTACATCTAGCACTAAGCTCCAAGGCACTGCATAGTTATTTCTTCTTTTCCACCTTGATTTTCACTTGAACCATAAATTATGAAAATAGTGATAGAAAAAAATCAAAATATTATAAATGCAGGATAATATTGGCTGGCTTTTAAATGATGAATAAAGCAGGGTAATTGCATAATAAAGGTGAGAACTCCTGGGGTCTGTGATTTAGGTAATGAAGGTGTTCCTTATTATTCCTATTGACCAGGGAAACTCTTAAAATGATGGAAGGGTATCATAGTATAGAATTACATTCTGAGATCTACCACTGAAATCTTTGCTAAACTACATTGGATGCTTCTATTTCTTATATAATTATATAATATTATATAATAATAATTAATTATTGTTCATTATTGTATTATTAATTCATTGCTTAATATTACATTTTAGCTTAACATTACTTTGCATGGTGGATTAACAGGATATGGCACTACCATTGCTGAAAATGATTAGATTTCCGTATTTAAAAATGCTTGAATGTTTACTTAATATATTTTTTAAAAAAAAAACCAAATTCAGTTTATATTTCATTAAAATATCATGGATAAATTTTACTTTTACTTTGACCAGTGTATTAAAGTATTGTATTGTTATCATTCATTGATGAATAACCTGCATTTTAAAATACGATTGAATTGAAATTTGCTGCAGAAACCTTCTTGGGGAAAAATTCACAATATATACTTATAACCAAGAGGGCAAGCTGGAGAGTACTCCTGTGGAAACTCAGGTATGTTGTATCTGTGAAGAAGACAACTTTCTATTCTAGTTTTTATTATTAAAGTTTCCCCTGTAGCAGTTGTGTCTGAATCTAGGGGCAGTGGTCATCTCTATTTCTTAGCTGAGGGACCCAGCACTGTCCAAAGACACTTCTGTGGTCATGTGACCAGCATGAATATACACCGAGGTGCACAAAACACTGTTACCTTTCCACTGAAATGGTACCTATTTATCTACTCACATTTACATGCTTTCAAACTGCTAGATTGGCAAGAACTGGAACAAGTAACAAGAGCACACTCTGTCACACCGCACATGGGTCTTGAACTCAGGCTGCCAGCTTTCCAGCTGACTAGCTCAGCATTTTTAATTGCTGAGCCATCTATTTTGATAAATGGGAAGCATAAACAGCGATAGATATACCTTCTTGAGTTCCTGAAGGGAAGGTAAAAAAATAAATGACTAAATAAGACTTTGGTTGTACAAAACCTTTTCTAATGGCCCTACTAGCTGGATATGGTGTGAGTTGTATTCTAGCAAGTGTGAAACACAAGGAGAAGATAATGTCATTCAATTCCCGAGAACTACTTTTCTCTGCCAGGGCTATTTTGTCACATTTGGTTCTTGGAATACACTGTATTTCCTCCTTTGCTATGATGATTAATAGTCTGGGAAGTTAAACAATATATCTTACGAAAGTATATTCTTTTACTAGCAGTATTTTTAGCATACAACTAACAACCAATTTTATAAGAAACTTTACTACTCAGTCTGAATCTGCCTGGGAACCTGAGCTTCAGATATTTCTGAATGATGCTCTAGGATTCCCACAGAGAATAGCATGCCTAGAATATTCTTCCTATTGGGGGCGGGAGGGATAGACATCATGGATCCAAAAAATACTGTACAATTCACTTCCTTTAAGCACTGGGTCAACTCATTGCCATCAGTATCAAATGAGAGTTGAATAATTAACTTGGTAATTTGTTATCTGAGTTGATCTTTTTACCAATAACTTTATCTGCTAATAAAAATGCTTTTTGAAAACCTAAAAGGCTGCCATTTTAAGGCATTAGTGCTCATAGAGGAGTGGATTTGAAGCTGAGAAAATTCCATTCCAAAAAGAAGTCCAGGATTAGATCTGAACTTCCAGCAAACCTTGCTAAAGTGTAGCTTCTCACTGTTTGGGCCAATTAAAACATTATGATTGTCTTGGCTGAATTTTATGCAAAACATGGTATCAAAGACTACTCACTTGTATTGAGTTTGGCTGTCCTGGAGCCCCCAAGGCCTTGGAGGTTTTGACTATTAAATTATTTAATGTACATTTTTCTGCAGAGATAACCCCAGCTCTTTGATATTGCTTTTCTTCGAATGCAGGAAAGCTTTTTTTAAAAAAAATGGGGGAAAAACTATATCTAGAAAGCAATCGATAGTTCCCTAATTCTGTGAAAATCAAAGTTAGAATGCACACTGTTTTGTATTTTATAGAACAGTCCTATGCCCTCAGGTGTACTTAACTATAATAGCAGCAGTTTAGTGTTTGTACATTACATTGAGCAAAAACCAGCAAATCACATCATACTACGCAAGCACACTATAAAAGCCCTGTTGCTATATCCTTTATATAAAAATGATCCAGAGAACCATTATATCTTAATTGTTTTAAACCATAACAAGAAATTATTTATAATGATCCATATGTTCGTCTCATTTTCTCTGAGACACAAAGGAAAGAAAATGAGAAACCTCCATGGAGGTAAGCATATCGTGGAGATTTATCATCTTCTTTCCTTTTAACACTTTCCCTTTCACATGTGTCATTCGTAGGAAAATAAAATGGCTGGGTTTAAGTACATGCATGGACCTCTCTTTTCAAGCGATGCTTGGCTGGAAGAAAAGCAGGAAATGAAAAGAACTCTGCATTGCTCCAGAGCAATCAACTTACTGTTGTGCTTCTGTTGGCTTTGATCATGTTATATATATTAATTTTAAGTAGCAAGATAAACATTAGTTGCATTAGAATCCATAGAGCTCTGTAATAGATGTCTTAGGAACTGAGTAAATGCGGATAGTTCCTTGACTTACAACCATTCATTTAGCAACTGCTCAATGGCACTGAAAAAAATGGCTTACAACTAGTCCTCACTCTTATAAATATTGCAGCATGATTGAAATTTGGGCACTTGGCAACCAGCATGTATTTACGATGGTTTCAATGTCCTGGAGTCATGTGATCTCCATTTTTGACCTTCCCAGCTAGCTCCAACAAGCAAAATGAATGGGGGAAGATTTTCTTAACAACTGCATGATTCATTTAACAACTGCAGTGATTTACTTAACAACCATGGCAAAAAAGATCATAAAATCGGACACAACTCACTTAACAATTGCCTTGTTTAGTAACAGAAATTACTAAAGTCGTAGCTATAGTTTGAGGGCTAACTGTATGGCATACTTATTTCCATCAGATAATAAACTGCATTTACTATTTGCCTGAGAAAACTGCTGTTAATTATTTGGTTTCAGACCCACTGTTACTACCATGGAAATGTTGAAGGAGTTCCAGATTCTCTGCTTGCTCTCAGTACCTGTGATGGCCTTAGGTATAATCCTTCTTTTTTCCTTTTATCAATAAATAGAGACAGATAGTTTTCAATACAATAGAAGAAAGTGAAGCCTAGAGCACTTTCATATTCTGTGTTAATTTGAAATCAACTCTGCAATCGATATTCCCACAAGTATAAGTTGTTTTGGAGAGTTTTGCTAAGGCATTTCTGACTGAGCTGTGGTATAGCTGAACCTACTGCGTTGTTTTGTGTCTTGTTTCATCCAATCTCTGCTTCTGAGCTTTCAGTCGAATAAGGGGAACTTATCCCCTCTGTAGTAGCCAAAACAAAATGTTTTGTCTGTCTCCATTCTTCCTTTAATACTGGGATGCAAAAGGAGATAACTAGATAACTAAGATGCCCACTCTCCTCTATTCTTCTTATTCTTTCATTTAATCATAGAATATTAGAGTTGGGAAAGCTCAGGATTGTCCCATTCCACAATCATAGCAGATACAACAAAAGCTTCGTTTTGCTATGCATGGAGTGTTTGGAGAATAAGGAAGTGTTATGATAGTGGAATGTAGCAGTAGCTTAGAGTAGGCTAGTGGTTTTTGCTTTTTTTTCTCCCGGTATTTCAGTTCAGCAACCGTGAAAATAATCATGGATCATCTTCATATTACTTTTGAAAGTATGAAGAGTCCAGATGTGTTAGAGCTATAATTCTTACGATCCTTGGTTTTAGCCATACTGATTGAAAGTTCTAGCATTGGGAGAAGGCCAGGTTGAAAAAGGCTGATAAGAGACAATACGTTGCTATTTTGAATATTGGGCGTAAATAAAAAGGATGGTTATGGCCTTCCAGTATTTGCGGAAGAATAACTCCCAGTAGTCACAGCCAATAAGGCCAACGGTGAAGGAGAATGAGAGAATGTATTTCATGAACATTTGGAGAGCTAGAGGTTCCTATGCCTAGTTTACATTATTGGAATTTAGGAAAGTTATCTGGTCTTCCAAAATGTGTAAACTTCTAGATATTTGTGCCAAAACTGAATCTGATATTAATTCACCCTATACAGGTAGTCCTCAACTTACAATAGTTTGTTTAGTGACCGTTCAAAGTTACAACGGCCCTGGAAAAAGTGACTTATGACCATTTTTCACACTTATGACCATTACAACATCTTCATGGTCACGTGATTTACATTCAGATGCTTGACAATTGGTTCATATTTATGATGGTTGCATTGTTCCGGGGTCATGTGACCATCTTTTGCGACCTTCTGACAAGCCAGATTCACTTAACAACCATGCTACTAATTTAACAACTGCAGTGATTCACTTAACCAAAGTTGTAAAATGGGACAAAACTCACTTAACAAACTTCTAATTTAGCCACATAAATTCTGGGTTCAATTGTGATTGTAAATCAAGAACTACCTGTATCTAAAGACATATCATTATATTTCCTCATTGAGAAACTAGCAGAATTGTACTGTCATATTGCTGTGTATTACATGGTGGTACTTATTCATGGTTATTTTTGTTTATATAGCTGGCCTTTAATCAAATAACTTTTCTTGTGCTTTTTAGGGGAATTCTCTATATTGGTGACAAAAAATATGGCATGGAGCCAGTTAAAGGATCAAATAAATTTGAACACTTTCTTTATGTATTAGATAAATCTCATGAACCTTTTTCCTGTGGTGTACAAAGTGATGACCGGTATCATGAACATATTTTAAAATACACTAATGTATCACATAGTCCGTTCAGTAAGGACACTCTTCGAAGGGTAAATGTATTTTTATATTGCTTTTCATATGTTGCATGCTTTAATCTACGTATTCTAGATATTAGCCACAGTTCTTTTGCTTTTAACAAATTATGTACGGTATTTCACACCAATGACATTTTTCCTCATGTTATTTCTTTCTGAAATTAAATAATGCTTAGAAAGTGGGGGTGGGTGGGGGAACAAAAATAGAATAATAATTTTAAATTCTGTAACTTGAATTACTTCACCTAACGTCAAATTCAAGTAATTTGGCTGGAAAAAAAGGGGGAAAATGTACTGTTGCTTCACAGTTTGAATTGAAATACTAAAAGTAAACAAGGAAGTTTGATTTGATTTGATTTTGAAAACAATTGTTTGACTGACCTAAATGAGATTGGTTATTTTCAGACCACAATAGTTCACATCATCAATTGGCTTCAAATGCCTGGTGTTAACTTTTTACTTAATTTTTGAACTATAATTTTGAACTAATTTCAAATAAAACAGTTATGTAATGGGGGTCTGTTTTCAATTTTACAGAAAAGAAGAAATGTGCTGCCAGATAAACGATACATCGAACTCTATATGGTTGTTGATAAAAACAGGGTAATTTCTCTGAGCCAAATATCTTTAGCTTTAATAATCCAGAATTTCTCTGTGGTTACATTGCTGATATGAACACAGTTATAAGTTTTTATTTCTGCCAGGACAAAAAGTTGAGTTTCTTCCTCGGCAGGAGATAAATAGATGACTAATGGTCTTAATGTAATGATACTTAAGTTGTGTTAAGTTGATTGGTCCATATGAAGGCACAGTATTTTAGATTTTGGATTTTTTGGTGGACCGACATTGCTGGGGATTTTTAAAAAAAATTTCTAATTGCCTTTCCTGATTAGAATATGTCTTCTTTCTTTAATTGTTTCAGTATATATTCAAAAGAACTGTTGAAGCTGTACAGAAAGAAACAGTTGAATTGATTAATTATGTAGATGGGGTAAGTCAGCATATTTTGTTATTCGTTTGTTATGTTACATTTTAAGAGAAAATAAAAAATAGATAATAATGAAATTTCTATAACTGAAGCTGGTCACAATATAGATTTAAAAAAAACCAGATCCAAGATACAGAAGTTACTTTTACATTCTGCTGCTGCAAAAATTAGATACTATTTATGTAACATAATTCAGTTTATAGTTAGGCTTTGTTTGCTGTTGACTTCATAATATATATATACAGACAAAAGCAAATATATTTGTAAGAATGAGATTGTGATCCATTAAAGGAATCTATATATATATGAATTATGGCAGGCGCCTTCTTGTTATTCTTCCAAATAGGACTTAAAACCTACTGCTGTCTTCAAAATTTTAATATTTACCTTTAATATTACTTGAAACAGTTTTAGAATTGTTCTCTTTTATGTAAAAATTGCATGTCAATTATATGTAATTAAGTATTAAGAGTTGTTGCAGTGGGCAGCACAATTTTTTAATAAATAAATAAAATTGGGCTAAGTTGCAACTATTTATTTCATTATCATTTTTTAATCTTGCTTACACAGAGAAACAAGTTTAAGAGTAAATGAGCTTCTTATATTTCCTGAACTGATTGGGATTTACAACCTAACCTTTTTCTAGTCTATGTGACTTGACATTTTCCCCAGTATTAGAAAAACACTGCATGTTAAACAATGTAATTATTATGACAATTAGGGAAACAGGGATTATATATTTTTTAATATATTGAGAGTAGCAGTTTATCGAGAGACGTTCACCTCAATAGCCTATAAAATGTCACCTTCCTTTATTGCATAATGATGAATAAATGGGACCTTTTCTATAAGTATTAGTATCCCATTTCAGAGATCAGGACTTGCTTTCTTACACAATCCTATTTCTTGAAGTCACACAATTCTTATGCAAATTAATCTGCTGTAGGAAGATTTTTCTAGCTCACCTTTCATGATTGCACAAAGATTCCTCCTGCTACGAACTTTACCCCTTTGTTATCTCAAATAGTTTGTAAGAACATAACTAGTACATTTTGAAAGACAGGAACTTTTGGATCAAAATGTTGGGTTATTGCATTACTTCTTTTGCTTCTGAATGAATGAATGAATGAACATAGCTGTTCAACTATATATGCAGCATAATTCATATTAAGAGTGATAATTCTGGAGAAGTGTTTGTATGCGTTAGCAGGAATTATTTACAACAAAGCCGCAGTGGGTGCACATTTGTGCATGTTGTGGAATCTGTTCAAACAAAGAAAATATCCTTAAGTAACCAGGTTCGCAAATCACAACCTTGGAGCTTATGAACTCTGCCTTTTGGTAATGCATTATGTCAATTATGGTTTGTTTTTTAACTCATAGGTAAAGTGGACTATGAGTTCAACATGTAAGCATAGTCAGTGTGCTGACTGCACATTCATTGGCTTCAGGCTAACTAGATATACTTCTTTGCATGGCATATTTCCCACCAGCTTAGTGCCAGAGATGGAACAGTTTGGAAGAAATTATCTAAATTTACTGAAACCTACATAATAGCAACAAATGTATATTTACAGATGTTCCATCCCTTAAACATACAAGTTGTCCTAATTGGATTGGAAATATGGACAAGTGGAAACCAGATAGATGTGGGAGGCGATTCAGCTGGAGATGTGTTGGGCAAATTTGTCACTTGGAGGAAAACAAATCTTATTACGAGATCAAGAAATGATGTTGGTCATCTCATCATGTAAGGATTTTCCTTTATATCATACATACAGATATATTTGAATATTGAGAACAAAATGAAAATTCAACAGTTGTAATATTCCAGTAATTTTAGGAATTTATATCTCAATATCATTTAGGGAATGATTTTGGTCGATATGCTTGTGGATGTTTGTGGGGATTGGCAGGGATTTAAAAATAATTTTTGGCTGCTAATTGCCTAAGAAAATATATTTTTCTTAGATATTAGAATATAAGCCAAAATACGTTTCAAGTTTATTTTTTAATTTTTGAACATAGTATATTTTATACCATTATAGTATATTATAAATAAAGGATAAAGAAGTTTAAAATTCTCATGCAATAGATTAATTAAATTATCATTAACATGGCATAGAATTAATCTAAGATAGGGAAAGATACCATATGGATAATTATATCTGTCTGCCATTAACATAAAAGACGGGATACTCAGTCTGCCAAAGACATTATATCTGTCTTAAAATCAAATGAAATTAAATAAAGGGCCGAGGATCCAATGCATCTCGAATCCAATTCAATAACTTTTTCCAGGATGTTAAAATACCGTAGCATCTGAAAAGGTCAGGGAAGCAAGGGACATACTTTATGCGTGTGGTTTGTGTGTGTGTGTGTGTACCAAAATGTGTATAAATAAAGGAAATGTTTATGTGTACATTATTCAGTTTGGAGATGGATCTCAACCCATGTCACCCTCAATCTGTTCCTGCATTTCAGAGGGAGAAGGCCATACGATAAAACAGTTGGAATGGCTTTCGTTGGCACAGTTTGTAGTGCAGATCATGGAGGATCAATCACTACTGTAAGTATAATATTCTGTCTCAGTTGTAAACATAGAGTCTTTTACATAGAGAACATTTTCATCTGTTACATTGTGTGAACATTCAACACTGTATCTAGATTCTTGTGGAAAGCAGACGCACTTGGCAGATGCCTACATTGGTGTTGACTGTTAACCCATTGACAAAGTCATGCTGAACACCTACAAAGTCTAATGCTAGCACACCGGGAACAGAGAAAAGTAACCCAAAGGAGACCTTTCTCTATGTTGTTGTTGTTAATTGCGAAGTCGTATCCGACCCATCACGACCCCATGGACAACATTCCTCCAGGTCTTCCTGTCCTCTAACATCTTCTGGAATCCATTTAAGTTCACGCCTACTGCTTCAGTGACTCCATCCAGCCACCTCATTCTCTGTCGTTCCCTTCTTCTATTGCCCTCAATCTTTCCCAGCATTAGGCCCTTCTCCAGTGAGTCCTTCCTTCTCATTAGGGGGCCAAAGTATTTGAGTTTCAACTTCAGGATCTGGCCTTCTAAAGAGCAGTCAGGATTGATCTCCTCTAGGACTGACCGGTTTGAACGTCTTGCAGTCCAAGGGACTCGTAGGAGTCTTCTCCAGCACCATAGTTCAAAGGCCTCAATTCTTTGTCGCTCAGCCTTTCTTATGGTCCAACTTTCGCATCCATACATTGCAACTGGGAAAACTATGGCCTTGACTATACGCACTTTTGTTGGCAGGGTGATGTCTCTGCTTTTTAGTATGCTTTCTAGATTTGCCATAGCTTTCCTCCCCAGGAGCAAGCGTCTTTTAATTTCTTGGCTGCAGTCCCCAACTGAGGTGATCTTTGAGCCCAGGAAAATAAAATCTGTTACTACCTACATTTCTTCCCCATGTATTTGCCAGGAACTGAGAGGGCCGGATGCCATGATCTTGGTTTTCTTAATGTTGAGTTTCAAGCCAACTTTTGCACTCTCCTTCTTCACTTGCATCAAGAGGCTCTTTAGTTCCTCTTCACTTTCTGCCATTAGAGTGGTATCATCTGCATATCTTAGGTTGTTGATATTTCTCCCAGCAATCTTAATTCCAACTTTTGATTGATCTAGCCCTGCCTTTCTCATGATGTGCTCTGCATATAAGTTAAATAGGCAGGGTGACAGTATACAGCCTTGCCGGACTCTTTTCCCAATTTTGAACCAATCAGTGGTTCCGTGTCCAGTTCTCACTGTTGCTTCTTGACCCACATATAGGTTTCTCAAGAGACAAATAAGATGGTCTGGTACTCCCATCTCTTTAAGAACTTGCCACAATTTGTTGTTATCCATACAATCAAAGGCTTTAGCATAGTCAATGAAGCAGAAGTAGATGTTTTTCTGGAACTCCCTAGCTTTCTCCATGATCCAGCGTATGTTGGCAATTTGATCTCTAGTTCCTGCCTCTTCGAAATCCTGCCTGTACTTCTGGTAGTTCTCGACCCACATACTGCTGGAGTCTAGATTGTAGGATTTTAAGCATACGTTTACTAGCATGTGAAATGAGTGCAATGGTGCAATAGTTTGAACATTCTTTGGCATTGTCTTTCTTTGGAATTGGAATGTAAACTGACCTTTTCCTGCCACTGGCCACTGGCCACTGTTCAGTTTTCCAAATTTGCTGGCAAATTGAGTGTAGCATTTTTACTGCATCGTCTTTTAAGATTTTGAATAGCTCAGCTGGAATACTGTCACCTCCACTAGCTTTGTTGTTGCTCAGATTTCCTAAGGCCCATTTCACTTCACATTCTAGGATGTCTGGCTCGAGGTCAGTGACCACCCCATCGTGGTTATCTGGGACATTAAGCTCGTTCTTGTATAGTTCTTCTGTGTAGTTTTGCCACCTCTTCTTAATCTCTTCTGCTTCTGTTAGGTCTCTGCCATTTTGGTCCTTTATCATGCCCATCTTTGCATGAAATGTTCCCTTCATATCTCCAATTTTCTTGAAGAGATCTCTGGTCCTCCCTATTCTGTTGTTTTCTTCTATTTCTTTGCACTGTTCATTTAAGAAAGTATTCTTATCTCTTCTAGCTATTCTCTGGAATTCTGCATTGGGTGTATCTTTCTCTTTCTCCTTTGCCTTTCGCTTCCCTTCTTTCCTCAGCTATTTGCAAAGCTTCCTCAGACAGCCATTTTGCTTTCTTGCATTTCTTTTTCTTTGGGATAGTTTTAGTTGCTACCTCTTGTACAATTTTGCGAACCTCCGTCCATAGTTCTTCAGGCACTCTGTCTATCAGATCTAATTCCTTAAATCTATTTGTCACCTCTACTGTATATTCATCAGGGATATGATTTAGTTCATACCTGAGTGGCCTAGTGCTTTTCCCCATTTTCTTCAATTTAAGCCTAAATTTTGCAACGAGAAGCTCATGATCTGAGCCACAGTCAGCTCCTGGTCTTGTTTTTACTGACTGTATAGAGCTTCTCCATCTTTGGCTGCAGAGCACATAGTCAATCTGATTTCTGTGTTGACCATCTGGTGATGTCCATGTGTAGAGCCGTCTCTTGGGTTGTTGGAAAAGAGTGTTTNCAGTAGTATACCTGATGGTCATCTGAGTTAAATTCACCCATTCCTGTCCATTTTAGTTTGCTGATTCCTAAGATGTCGATGTTCAGTCTTGTCATCTCTTGTTTGACTACATCTAGCTTGCCTTGATTCATGGATCTTACATTTCAGGTTCCTATGGAGAAAAGATATTTACAGCATCGGACTTTCCTTTCACCACCAGATACATCCACAGCTGAGCGTCCTTTCGGCTTTAGCCCAGTCGCTTCATTCTTTCTGGCACTACTAGTACTAGCCTTCTGCTCTTGCCCAGTAGCATATTGGACACCTTCCGACCTGAGGGGCTCATCTTCCAGCGTCATATCTTTTTGCCTTTTGGTATTGTCCATAGGGTTTTCATGGCAAACATACTGGAGTGGGTTGCCATTTCCTTCTCCAGTGGATCACATTTTGTCAGAACTCTCTGCTATGACCTGTCCATCTTGGGTGGCCCTGCACGGCATAGCTCATAGCTTCATTGAGTTACGCAAGCCCCTTCGCCACGACAAGGCAGTAATCCATGAAGGAGACCATTCTCTATAGAGAAAGCTTAAAATAATAAGGCTTTTTATGATAAACAAAAGGCTGGTAAGAGGCAACATGACTGAGCTTTATAAAATTGTATGCAATAGGTAAAAAATGAAAACAGATTTTTTTTTAAAAAAAATAAGTAGTCTAATTAAGAACAGGGAAAGAGGAAGTGTTTCAAAAATTTTTCCTAACTACGGTATGCAAATCATTACCATGAACTGTCATAATTGCTACCTGCTGAGATGTTCTTAAAAAAGAGTCCTAGTGATGATATGCTGTGCCAAGACTGAGCTGCAGTGGAATTCTGCAACTAACATTGTGCTCATCTCCTAATTGTGGGCTTCTTCCCATCAGAATTTGGAGTTCTTAGGGGAAATAAAATGAAACAGACTTTGATTTGTCTAGCTCAGCTGTTATTTTCTATTCTGTGCGGTTGCTATTTTTCTTGTTTAAAAAAGAATCATCCCCCATTCCCCACCCTATGCTAACAATGCTGATATTTCTGCCAGTTTGATCACAACTCTGCCATAAATCAAGCTACAGTGGTTGCGCATGAGTTGGGACATAATCTTGGTATGAATCATGATGATGGAAGATGTCCAAACACCTATATAATGCACAGTTCAGATAAGTAAGAACATTTGCTTAACATTATTTTTACATAGGCTTGGTTTTTATTTTATTTATATATTAAGTTTAATATGCCAATTCTTTGTTGGTGTTTGATCAATTAGAGACTTTAGGATCAAGCATTGCATTGGACTAAAGTTGGAATATTAATCTAACAAAAAGATACAAAAAGGGTGCTGTCCAAAGGGTTCACAGCCATCCATATATTTGTCAGGTTGCATGCATGTTGATTAGCATTGACATATGACCACAATCGAGCCCAAACTTTCTGTTGCTAAGTGAGACAGTTGTTAAGTGAGTTTTGCCCCATTTTACACCTTTTCTTGCCACAGTTGTTAAGTGAATCACCACAGTTAAGGTAGTAACATGGTTGTTAAGTGAATCTGGTCTCCCTGTTGACTTCACTTGTTGGAAGGTTACAAAAGGGGATCCCATGACCCCCAGGACCCTGCAACCATCATAAATATGAGTCAGTTGCCAAGTGTCTGAATTTTGATCATGTGATCATGAGGATGCTGCCACGGTCGTAAACGTGAAAAATGGTCATGTCTCTTTTTTCAGTTCCCTTGTAACTTCGAATGGTGACCAAACAAATTGTTATAAGTTGAGGACTACCTGTACATGCTAATAATCATTCTATTTATAAGTTATTTTCATTCCTGGAGAAGGTAAAGACTTTGACAAGGACTTTAAGCATCCGAAATACTTGTCAAATCCCATGGAGCCTAGCCAGTTATATTGATCAAAACAAACAAACAAATTTCAGTCCTCCCTAAACTTGTCTTAATTGATTAAAGAGAAAACGATGAACTGCTGTTTCTTTGGAAAATGATCTGGGCAGAGGTGATAAATTAGGATAGTTCTAAGTAACAAATTCCGTATGGAGCCGTTCATTTTAAAATCTTGAACTGAGAGGAAGCTTCTGAAAGACAGAGCACGATCATAGCCTCAATCTTTACCCTAGAGATTGCAGACAAACAATGGATAGAGATTCCCCACCCTTGGAATGGATGCTAAGTTAATTTACACATTCATGGTGCCAAGTCATGAATAAGAAATGTTGCCAGAGGAAAAAAATGAAGTCATAGCTTTCATTGTGACTCATCAATCTGAGACACATGTGCAAGTTATGAAACTGGCCTAACATTTTAAAGCAGAGGTGTCCAACTGCTGGCCCACGGGCCGGATGCATCATAGTGAAACGGCGCCCACCCCATTGCCGGCAATGGCAAAAAAGTCACGGTACGTCGCGACACGTCACGTGACGTTGCGAGTTTGACACTCCTGTTTTAAAGGAAAATCAAGGGATCATCTGGGTGCAGACAGCTGGGCTTTTCATTCTTGTCTGGATTGGGGGGGGCAGACTTGAAGTTTTCTTTTTTTTCAATTATGACAAGCCTATTAGAGGAATTACAGTGCAGTAATTCCCCAATATTTCCCCATTTCAACAATTGGCCAGTTTCTGGCTCACAATATCATGTACCCTCTCTCAGAGTTATAAATGGGCTTATTTTGAGGTGGGGAAACACTACTTTAGTGTTACGATGAAGTATAGTACAATTGTAGAAATGTAAACTCAATAAAATTTAGGCACAAAATGGGCAATAGATTACTCCATATCCTGGAAAAATTGTTCTTTCTAGCGGGTCCAGGAACTTCAGCAGCTGCAGCTCTAGTGATTTTGAGCAACTTATCTTGAGAGGTGGAGGAAGCTGTCTCAGAAATTCTCCAAAGCCAAGTGATATATTTACAGAGCCCATGTGTGGCAATAACATTGTGGATAGGAATGAAGAATGTGACTGTGGCACTCCAAAAGTAGGTAATTTATATTTATATTTTAAAATATTGATATGATAGAATTATACACACACATAGACATCAATACTAGGACTATGCAAAGCTCCAAATTCTGTTCTAAAATGCTAACTGAGGGTTAGGGTTAGGGTTAGAGCTAATCCTACAAGGATTTTTATGTAACTCCTTAGCACAGCTACGTCTTTTTCTGGATCCACAGGCTCATCCTTTTTAGAAATCAGGAAAAGATACAGTTGCTTTAAGGAGATATAGATAGATATTGCATTTGCGTCCCATCACAGCTTTTTGGAATTGAAAATGAAGCATTGCATAGTAATATCAGGCTCATTGCTATACTTTGTTCCTCAGTGGTACCTTGATAATGGCCTAATGCAGGGGATTTCAAACTTGGCCCTTTTATGACTTGTGGACTTCAACTCCCAGAATTCCTCATTCTGGGAGTTGAAGTCCACAAGTCATAAAAGGGCCAAGTTTGAAGACCCCTAGCCTAATGCAAGAACAATGCAATTTTTGAAAATAAGAATGCTCTACATTGACAAAAAGTTTCTATCTTGTTTAGCCTCATGGTGATAGCACAGAGAATGCCACTGATCTATGCCACTATCCATGCAGTTTTGTTTTCTCTATCAAATCTTCCCTTAATGATATAAAGTAAAAATTTGCAGTAATCACATTAGAAAAAGAAGGTTCCTCACCAACGAGCACTTTTTTCAGGTGTTTATAAAACACTGATTTTACTATATAATTATAAATGGGTGGGTTTTTAAAAAAAAAATGATTTGGATTAAAAAGCAAAGTTCTGCAGGAATGTTTTTTAAAATTCTTTTAGTCGCATCCCAATGGGGAGAATATTAATCTTATTGAGTCCAATGAAAGTTTTCTTCAACAGTTGATCGTGGAATATCCCACCAAAGTCATTTTCTTAACAGGAATGTACCAATCCTTGTTGTGATGCTGCCAGCTGCAAGCTAACACGTGGATCAGCATGTGCTGAAGGATTGTGCTGTGAAAAGTGTCAGGTAACATAGATGATCCTTTGTGTAGATGTGCAGTACAATCCTGTGCTTGCATGTTTTGTATTAAATGTTCGGCAAGTTTACCCCAACATTTAAATATACATAGAATTGCAGAGTTAATATATTCTTAAGGTATGTTTGTTTTGAATTTATTATCCATGAATATTGTATGTATGTGTTTATGTATACAGTAACATCTTATTACTGTTACATGCATGAGCATTAGAGGGAGATGAAAAAAATTCAGGATGGCATCTGTGATTACACTATCAAAACTTTACGGCTTTGATGCATGTAAAAAGGATGGGTCTTCTATTGTGTGGCATATCACTTATGGGATGACCTTTTAAATACAACAAATGAAACAAGCACCAAACTTTGGTATTTGTTCATTCAAATTTCTTATACTGTATGTATCACTAAGATCTATCTGAAACTCTGATAATATTTGATGGCAAAAGAATGCAAAAAATAGACAATCCCAGAGAAGACAAATGCATTTTCTTAGAACTGTGTATGTATGTATGTCACACAACAAGGATTAGTTGCTGCCCAGAGTCACTTAGTTGAGTTGGGCAACAATAGAAATTAAGTAAATAAAAATTAGCTGACTGCTTCAGGTCTATTCTAATGAAAATTCACTTTGAATACATGCATGCATGCATACATATTTATGTAGCGTTACCTCCTCAGAGGCTGCCAAAACCCAGGCCCTCCCAGCCCCAGCCCCCTTTGTCAAGCCCTGCAGTAGTGTTCTCTAGGGGTTGATAAGATGTCTCTTCCAGTTGGAGCCCATGCAGAATTAGGAGGTAGCAGGCTCTTGTTGTCAAGGAGGGGCTTCCAGGAACGAAATAACCAGCCACGATAGTCAATGCTATGATGATATCCAACAGCCCAAGGCCGTTATAGCAGCAGGAATTAAGGATTCAGAGTCAAGTGGGATGGAGGAAAACCCCGGCTCCAGACGGTAATAGAAACAACAACAGTCAGTGTGCTATAGCAATAGCTCGCCCCCCAGGGCAACTCCCCCCACAAAGTCTAAAACCTGTACCAGCAACAATAGTCACAGTCCAAATAGCCTCCAGGTTTCGCAGCAACAGTAACCACCACCAGTCTCTCCTCTCCTTCTGTTGCTTCTTCTCAGTCAGGTCTCAGCGTCAAAACCCTCCCTCTCCCCTTGATCTTTATTGCTAAAATCCGAGGCTATGAGCCTCAGCCAACTCCTTTTTACACGCTCCCCCTTGCCTCCGTTTGAGATATCCTCCTTACGAAGGAAGCAATAAAACTCCACTCTCTCTCTCTTCTCCGTTTGAGATGCCCTCCTTACAAAGGAAAGCAATAAAATCCCACTCCCCCTCGCTCTAGCCTCTGTTTAAAATATCCTCCTTACGAAGAAAAGCAAATAAAACTTTCACTTCCTCTTTACCTTCACCTGACAAACTGCAACAGCCACACCACACCCCTTTCCTTTCCTTCCCTTTTCTATCTTTTTCTTCCGCCCACGCCGGCCACACCCAAAGCCAGCAGCAGCTGTCCCAATCTCTCCCTTCCCAACCAAGCTCCTGCAAACACTCTCAGACAGCCCTGCTACACATACATACATATATATATATATATACATACATACATACATTCTAGTTTTCCAGTAAATTATATTCTCAGAAGGAGAAAGAAGGAGGGAGGGAGAGAATGGAAAAAAGGAATGATCATGTCTGAAAAATCCAACAGCTAGATATATGAAAATATATCCATATGTCTCTATCTCTATCTGTAGCTATCCTCCTTCCTTGCTTATTGGGCGGTGACCTTCTCTCCAAGGTCCCGTACCCTAGTTGTAATTCTACAGTCTGAATTAATTAATTAATTCACTTATTTATTTATATCCTGACTTCTTCCCAAAGCTCAAGGAGATATCTATCCTTCTTCACAACAACCCTTTACAGTAATCCTGTGGGATAAATTGTGCCAACTGTTCGTCCATCGTCATGTAGGAAGGCTAAGCTGGTAAATATGCTTAGTAAGAAAGAAAACTAAGCTGGAGAAATCCACCAGTTGTTCTATGTTTAAGTAAGGACAGTTGCACCAACTGACTTTGGTACTGAGGTACTGTACAGATCAGCAATGTGGATAGTCTAATTCTGCTCGCTCAAGGACTGATACATTTGCATTTCAGTGCAGCCATGTGACTGTGCTCATACAGGCAATAAATGTTGGTTGTTGGGTGTAATATAATAGAGTATAACTGAAACAGCAATATATCTTGTGGGTTTGGTTTGGTTTTTCTATACAATTAGTAATCTGATCTTTGGCATACTATTCCAGTGGTTTGGTCCAGGAATTATTCCAACAGCTCTTTCCTTTTCACAAACCTCTTTCTCCTTCTCCTATATCGTTAAAGGCACATGAATGCTGTCAATGTATTACAATTAGAAATCAATAAAATCAATACAATTGTTTTCAAGTTCAAGGTAGCAGGAGTGGAGTGTCGACCAAAATCAAATATCTGTGATCTCCCTGAATATTGCAATGGGACCTTTTATGACTGTCCAGAAGACGTGTATGTCATGGATGGCTACCCATGTAACAATATGAAAGATTACTGTTACAGTGGAATTTGCGAGAATTATGATTCTCAGTGTGAATCCCTCTTTGGAAAAGGTATGGTTTAAATCATTTGTGACTTATAGAACCAATAATAAACTGGCAGAAGTTATATAGAAAGTGTTTATGTTTTGGAATGTAGATGATTACTATTTCAAAATGATTTTTTTTATTCCAATAGTAAAGAATATATTTAATTTGGAGTTGATCTGTTGAGTTCTTGCTGTTCTACAAGCTTGGTTGCTTTCCTATAGATGTTTTGTCATCAAGCTAAGTAATGTCATCAGTGTGTGGAAGAGTGAGGTTTGCTAGTTGTTTGCCCTGTCAGTCTTGGTTGGGGTGTGGTTACTTTCTTGATAAGTTTCTTAGTTAGGATATTATTCTTCCCTGATCATTTATCTGGTGTTGTTTCCTGCTTATTTGGGTGTTGGTTGCTAGACAGGATGTTTGTTTCCTTCCTTAACTTTTAGTTAAGTCCTTTAAATACAGGTAGTACTCAATGTACAACCATTCATTTAGTGACTGTTCAAAGTTACAATTGCACTGAATAAAAGTGACTTAAGACCGTTTTTCACACTTACAACCATTGCAGCATCTCCACGGTCACATGATCAAAATTTGGATGCTTGACAACTGACTCACATTTATGATGGTTGCAGTGTATCCCGGGATCCTGTGATCCCCTTTTGCGACTTTCTGACAAGTAAAGTCAATGGGGAAGCCAGATTCACTTAACCACTATGTTACTAACGTAACAACTACAATGATTCACTTAACAGCCGTGACAAGAATGGTCGTAAACTAGGACAAAATTGACTTAACAACTGTCTCTGTTAGCAACAGAAATTCTAGGCTCAATTGTCGTAAGTCGAGGACTACCTGTAGCACATAGATGAGGTTATTTCTATATGTGCTGATAGATGGTTCCTCAGAATGTCAAGCTTCCAGGAATTTTTCAATTTGGTTTGATCTAAAGTGGTACTTTTTCCCAGTTGAAACTGGTTAAGTTTTCCTATGTTGAGAGATTTAAAAATGTGAGTTTTTTTGTTTTGAGAGATTAAAGAATCATGTCTTCTGTCTGCCAGTTGATGTTCCTGGATGCATTCTGCCAATTTTCTACCTGTCTATTCTAAATAATGCCTGTTACAGTCTTTATATTGCACGTTGTTGATGATTCCCATTCTTTGTTTACGCGGTCTTTGGGTTTGCTTAAGAGATTTTGTGGGGATTTTGTTGGTTTATGTGTTACGGGGATGCCAAGAGGATGTAGTGATCCATTGTTTGTGTCAGAGTTGTCCTCGACACAGAATAATGAACTTTCATTTTATTTTGTAGGAGCAAAGAAAGGACCTAATGTTTGCTTTGAAACAGCCAATAGCAAAGGAGACAGATTTGGCAATTGTGGAATGAAGGGGGCAAATTTTGTAAAATGTTCCCATCGCATTCATTAGTCTTTTTTTTACAAAATATAAGACTTCCGTGTAAGTCTGATACTGGGATACGTGAGAGTCAATCCCTAATTCAGGGTAAGTTGACTTACGAGAATAAACCTAGTATTCGTTGTACTAATAATAATGATTCTCGACACCACCGCGTCACCAATTTTACGTCATGACGTCTGATTAAGTCGACCGACGCGGCTGCCGGCAGTTTGATTCTCACCGGCTCAAGGTTGACTCAGCCTTCCATCCTTCCGAGGTCGGTAAAATGAGGACCCAGATTGTTGGGGGCAATAGGCTGACTGTGTAAACCATATAGAAAGGGCTGTAAAGCACTATGAAGCGGTATATAAGTTTAAGTGCTATTGCTATTCAGAGTCACAGCTCTGGACTTTTTCTTCTTTTTCCTTCTACTCCTAAACAAACTTACTAACAGCCTACTTCACTAAGACAAAATTTGCTATGACAGGTACTCCTCGACTTACAGTTCATTTAGTGACTGTTCAAAGTTACAACGGCAGTGAAAAAGTGACTTTTTTCACACTTACAACCATTGCAGCATCTCCCATGGTCACATCATCAAAATTCAGCTGCTTGGGAATTGACATTTATAACCATTGCATTGTCCCAGAGTCATGTGTGCATGTGTCCCAGAGTCATGTGTGCATTGTCCCAGAGTCATGTGATCATTTTTTGCGACCTTCTGAAAAGGTCCAGAATGCGGCCGCGCGGGCGGTGTTGGGAGGGACTCGTCGCTCCCATGTAACACCGCTGCTGCGCGAGCTGCACTGGTTGCCGGTAGCCTTCCGGGTGCGCTTCAAGGTGTTGGTCATCTTCAAAGCGCTCCATGGCATCGGACCTGGATATCTCCGAGACCGCCTTCTGCCGCAGATTACCTCCCATCGGCCGGTACGCTCCCACAGAGTGGGTCTCCTCAGGGTGCCATCAGCCAGACAGTGCCGGCTGGCGACCTCCAGGGGGAGGGCCTTCTCGGTGGGAGCCCCCACCCTCTGGAACGAACTACCCCC
>NW_015386580.1:609650-672921 GCF_001527695.2 Protobothrops mucrosquamatus | reverse complement strand
GCTGTGTTACAATTTAACAACTGCAGTGATTGACTTAACAACTGTGGCAAGGACGGTGGTAAAATGGAGCAAAATTCACTGAACAAATGTCTCACATAGCACCAAAAATTTTGGCCTCAGATTTTGGGCTCAGTTGTGGTTGTAAGTCAAGGACTACCTTTATATTCAAATTACAAGATTCAGTTGCAACCACATAGCTTAATAAATCAGGACATAATTGTTTTCTTAATGTTAAACAACAATTCTGGACTACCACTAATGTCTTTATGTAGACCAGCATATCATTGTCGTAGAGTATCTGCAAGTGGTGGGGTAACAATCCCAGCATTTATCGACATCTTTGTAAACTAAGGTTTATAAAACACACAATTGGCCACATTTGGACAACATCACTTCTAACCATTGTATCTACATTTAGATTACCGGATTGTAATAGAAGCCAGCACTAGAAAGGTTTTTTTGCTCTAGAGCAGCGGTTCTCAACCTATGGGTCGCGACCCCATTTGGGGTCGATCGACCATTTCACGGGGTCGCCAAGCAAGGCTGTCCGCCATTTTTTTCCCCTTTTCCGGCGGGTACCTTACCTCCCTTGGGCTGGGCCAGCTGGTGGTCGGCCTGCTCCGTCTCTGCCGCTTGCCAGCTACGCCTTGGCCGGCGCAGGGGACGGAACCACGCATGCGCGGCGCTCCCGGGCAGGGAAAGTCCTCAACTTACGACCGGTTGGGTAGTCCTCAACTTACGACCGGTTTAGTCCTCGACTTACAATTGGTTTAGTCCTCGACTTACAACCGGTTTAGTCCTCGACTTACGACCGGTTGGGGGTCGCGGCATTAAAAAGGTTGAGAACCACTGCTCTAGAGGAGGGCTGGGAAACTATGACCCTTTATGACTTGTGGACTTCAACTCCTAGAATTCCTGGCTCAGGCTGACCCAGGAATTCTGAGAATTGAAGTCCACAAGTCATAAAGGGACCATAGTTCCCCACCTCCGCTCTAGACACTAATTTGTTTTATCAAATTATTTTAAACAGTTGTTCAGAATGTTCTTCTAGTAATTTCAGGCAGTGTTATCAGAAGTGTACTTCTGAATCAAGCTACTTGCCTTGATAAATATATAATACTTCAAAAATCAAAAGTGTCAAGTCTTAGGGCAGACATGTCAAACTCGCACGGGATAGTTTTGCCATTGCCGGCAATGGGGTGGGCGCGGCTTCCGGATGACGCGTCCAGCCCGTGGACTGGCAGTTTGACATCTCTGCCTTAGGATATCAGTTGTTGGATGGCAACGAAAGATGTTTTGTACCAAAGTCCTGCTTGCTAATTTCCTGATGTATCTAGCAATGAAGAATTCAGTAACATAGAATACTAAATTAGGCTTTGGACCTGATACAGATGGCTCATCGTACGGTAGAACCTTACACATTTATTTGGAATCATAAGCCTTAATGGAGGAAGATGAACCTTTGGTAAAAGGATGTGGAAATGAATAGTTGACACAGATTATTTATTCGATTCTTTAAACCACTGAAAATTGAAACTTCAGCCATATGAAAGGACATTTTAGCTAGACAGGTAGTCCTGATTTAGCAATTGAGACTGACAACTTGGTTGTTAGTGAAAGCATTCACTAAGTGAACAATCATGTGACCAAAACTGTGCTTATGATTTTACACAAGACAGCATGTACCAACTGACATGACACAGAGAGATAGGGAGAAAGATGGAGAGAAAGCCAGATGCTGTGAAGGTTGTATGTATGGGAATTGGTCACAAAGTTACTTTTTCAGCATCGTCATAACTGAACAGTCACTGTTCAGGGCGGTTGCTAAGTGAGGACTATCTTGCCTTCCATAGTTGGCCAACAGGATCTGAATGTATTAAAGTTGATAATCTGTTATTTCCGCCTATTTATAGATCTACATCCTTTTGCTCAACATTGGTTTTTATACTGTAAATCTCAAGTCTAGTGAACATTAAAACTCCACATTAAAACACGGAAGACAGCATTTTGTATTTATCATACTGCTTTACCATTCTTTACTTATGTTTTTATATTATTACCATTTGCAGCAATAGTTTATGTGGCAAGATTCATTGTACATCTTTCAAACACGAGAATCTCCCGTCCCAGTTGTATTTCCAGAATATAGATGGAGTTTCATGTGTGTCTACTGAATTTAATCTAGGATCAGATATTCCCGATCCAGCACTGGTTCATAAAGGCACTTCTTGTGCTGAAGGAAAAGTAAGAGTTTTCTGCATCTTACAACTGTGTAGCCTATCCGGGTCACACCTTGCTTATTGACCGAATCATTGGCTCAGATTGCACTTTGCCCGGAGTCACAATTTGTTATGTTAATTTGTTACTCCTAGGCACGATTTACATGCAGCAGCGGCTGAGTATTTTCTTTACGCTAAGCCAAAATCAAGAAGCTATGTTATTTAATATAAAACTTTATACAGAATTCAGCAAACGTTTCCAGTTGAGAAGTTGTACTTCTTCCTTCCCTGCTGGGAGTTGTAACAAGCACATCAGCAACATTGTTACACTTTCCAAGAGATGGGGGGTTAAAATATTTGGGTTTCAGGCAAAAGTATATTAAGTATATTTTATTCATTCATTCATTCATTTTTCATTTTCATTCATTCATTCATTCACTTTTTAATGACACATTAGCATTCAACCTCTGCAAGTCTTAGGTTACCCATGTTTTAATGTCTCACAAAGAAGACCATCAAAGTAATATCCTCTGAAATTTATAATCCTGCCCACATGATTCTGGAGGCGGAAGTACTGGTGACATCCTATTCATTATAGGTTGCCTGTTCACTATGTTGTATAAAACTATCCAGTGTTGTTTCTAAACTGTCTCTATAGCATAATGTTACACTAACAGTCGGGGAAGTAATGATATGTGCATAATGACATAATCATGGAAACATTGCAAGTTTATTTGTAGATTGACACAAGTACATAATTGTATTTGCATGCTGACATTATTGTACATGGGGCATCATTTGTCATCACTGTGTTGGATTGGGAAGAGATAAAGCTTAAAAGAACCTATATTACATCATTTGGGACTTGATCCATGCTTAATTTTAAACTGTAAGCCCTAAGTTCCAAATCATAGTGTCTAGATTCATACTTATATTAAGCTGAACCCAGACAAATTATATTGTTGCATGATGACAGAGATACAAGATTCACCTTGGTCCCATTTCCAACATCATCATTTTAGGCTTAGATTTGTCCATCTTTTTTGACCACGTTCTTTAAGAGGCTATAATTCAATATTAGGTAACTATCCATCTTGGGGAAGACCAATATGCTAAATTTGGTTTAGAGTTACTCTTGAACCTGACAGTCTCTTCTTGATACCTTTGTGCATTTGCAGATAAAATGTGCTTTCAAAGACCATTCTGAAAATTAAAAAAAAACTATTTTCCCCTCCTTTTTAGGCTTGTATTGATTACAGTTGTGTAGATGCAAGCTTGCTGGGTTACAACTGTGACATAAAGAAAAAGTGTAATGGTCGGGCGGTAAGTTAAAATATTATTACGATAATAATGTTCGCTATGGGACAAGATTATAATAACCAAGTATCTTGGCATATAGTACAACTAATGAATATGTATCATTGCTTTCTTTAAAAATGCTGAGTGGTAGTTCTTTGTAGTATTTCTACCCATTTATTTATGGGACATTATATCACAGCCAAAGTACTACCTCATCTAAAGAACATATAAGTTGGTCATGTTTATCACCAGTATCTTATTCAAGAAAATATTTTGCTTTGCAAAAAACATAGGCATATATAACACCTGGAGGTTTTGTCAAATGAAAAAAAAATCTGTTTGGGCTTGCATGCAACATCCAAACATAGTACAAGAACAAACTGGATGAATCTGTATGACAATGTCCAATACGCGCTTTGTCATTTGCTTCCTTTTCCCTCCCTTTGTATGCCTAGGGCAAGTTAAAATGTTTAAGTTCTGCTTTTTTCCCCTCAAAGAAATAAACACTTATTTTCAGGAAGGTTAAGTATGCCCAGTTCAGAAATAATGGGAAATCTAATCATACAAGGAACAAACCTTATGGGAAAATTAATTTCTACATTGTCATAGGAAAACAATTATTTTTGTTTTCCTATGACAATATGGGAATTATTGATATTAACAAGAGATGGATGGAAACCAGATGTCCTATCAGTGGTGTGCTGGAGCTGATTCATATTGACTCATGAGAGACAACTGTTACATTTCTTGTAATTTTGCATGCTAGTTGAGAGATGAGAGACCTCCAATGCCGACTCAATCACCTGTTTAGAGGCCAGTGGTGTAGTGCTATACCAGCAATGGAGCCAATAGAGCTGATTGTTAAATATTGATCTGCACACCACACCACATCACTGCTTCACATCCAAAAGAGGTGGGAGCGCAGGTGGGAGAAACCCACACCTGAAGCCCGTATAAACAGAAGAACATTGACATCCCCTAAACTCTGCTGAAGATGTTACTTAGCCTGGTAATGAAACATTCAGAAACCAACCCACACATTTGGAGAACGAACCTTCACCCTCATAGATCTTGCTGTTGATATTCAACTGTTAACAGAATTCTTTCATAATGGCATTTGAGTTTTTCTGCAATAAAATTCCTTAAGAGAAGTGCATGGATTCTTACAATACCTGTTTGGGGGAGAAACATAACATTCTAACCCTAATATTATTGTAATGTCTATAACTTCTTTAAAAGTTGTAATTTCATTACTTTGTTTCTTTTTTTGCTCTTGTAGGTGTGTAACAACAAAGGCAATTGCCACTGTGATCCTGGGTGGGCACCTCCATTTTGTGATGCGTCTGGCTATGGTGGCAGCATAGATAGTGGCCCAACTCATATAGGTATCAAGAATCATTCCTCTTTCTTACATTCCATCTGGTATTGCTCACTTCTGAACTCTAATTTTGCACCTTTTAAGGTAGCTTTATGTCTTATTTGTCGAAAGTCACTTTTATCTTTAAGTGAATAACTGTCACTTATTTGAATAACTGTCCAAAAAAAGAAATTCTAGTTTAAAAATGAAGACCAGGAATAAAAGGCAATGTGGCCTTTCCTTTAATGGATTTTATTTCCATTAAAATTAATTATTTTTAAAATCTGAATCTATAGCTGTAAGTTAGCATATGCCCATTTTAGCAGTTTGGGTCTTTTATTTTTGGAAGATGCGCTTCTTTTTTGATATTTTTTTATATATACAATGGTGCTTAAATGTTTGCGAACCCTTTTGAATTTTCAAAATTACTGCATAAATTTGACCTATGATCTGTTCTCTGCACAATTCCTAAAACTAGAAAAAGAGAGTCCAATTAAACAAAGGGGTCAAAATATTATACTTATTCATTTATTGAAAAAAATGATCCAAAAAATGCATATTTTATTTTGGTGAGAATTCAAACCTTCCTTCTTGTAGCACCACGGTCCAAATTCTACATTTAAATAAGTGTACAATGCTTATTTTTTTTCTTAGATACATCCCTTCGTGATGGTCTTCTGATATTTTTTTTACTTGTGTTGCCTATATTAATTCTACTTGCAATTGCATTTGTCAAGAGGAAAGAAATTAAAAGGCGTCTCTTCAGAGAACGTAGAAGACAAGAAAGGTACAAATTTCATGCAACTGATAATATTGAGAATGGAACACTGCAAGGTTAAGTCAAAAACTCAAAATAGAAACACGATCGGTAGTCCTAGTGACAGACAAACTAAATGTTGTGGTGCAAGCCATGCAGAAGCAACCTTCACTGAATTCAGTGGAATCTACTAAATAAATAATAAATAAAATATAAAAAGATTGAAGCCTTTAGAAATTATACCCTTACATGATTATCTATAGATGACAATGGGAGCAAGTTTTGTAAAGATTTTTAGGAATGTTGGGAGTGAAGCATGAAAAAGCAGATAGAGATCTAGAAAAATAATGGTGATGTTTTTTTAAAAAATCTAGGTTGTATTGGCAAGCCTGAAGAAGCAAGTTCTGTTCAAGGTTTTAAATTAGACTTTGTCTGTATAGGAGACAGGGAAGAGGTGTTATTCTCCTAAACTTGAAATCGATGGTATTCAGACAATTAATTACCTATTACTAGTAGTTTGCAATGTAATGCTTTGGCTTTTCATTTTTTAAAGAAAAATGTCTTAGAAAAGATTAGGGAGTAATTTCTCGTTAGTCACAGAACCAGCACGAGTAGAAGAAAAACTCTGCCAGTATTCTTCAAGAGTGGTTAGTTTTTCTCAGCTCCTGGTTTTGTTACTGATTCTACAAATTATGATTCCTCTAATACAAACTATGATCATTTCAGTAGAAAAATATATTTGCTGATTTTTTTACTAAATAATATTTTAGGCCAGAGGTTCTCAACCTGTGGTCTGTGGTCCCTGGGGGGGGCATGATATCATCAGAGGGTTCCACAAAGGCTTGAAGAAATATTATGATTTAAATCTTGCATTAGTCTTGGGGGTCCGTAACCGTGATCCAGGCCCACAAAAGATATTTAAAGGGGGCCCGTGGTGAAGAAAAGATTGAGAACCACTGTTTTAGGCTATTGGTAATGTTTCTTACTAAAGTAGCTCTTTGCTTTGCTTTTCCCTCATCCATTTTGATTTTTCAATCCTAGACTAGCTAGGCTAGACCCCTTACCTTATCAGACCAGTTATTTATGAAAACCAACTAAGTAAGGCACTCCTGAGGTCATCATCATAGTTCTTTTCTTAAACTGTTTGCCTGAATCCTTCTAAAAGAGTATTTATCTAGTTATCTATTTCCACATTTACTAACTGGGAAATTCCTGAGTTTTAAAAATTAAATTGAAAAAAACAACAACAACCAAAGCAAACATTGAGCATAGGAACTTAAACATTCTAATGTTCTAAAACTGCACCAGAATCAAACTCAAGTCTGATAGGTTGGGGGATGTACTAAGCCCATTTTTTGCCAGTTGAACTGAAACCAACCAACAGCTGAAAAATGTTTTGAGTTGCTTTGTTTCTGTCATCCCAGATCGTTTTCTTTCCAGGGAAAACAACATTTATATGCAAGCAAATACTTTTTTGTTTGTTTGGTTATATGTGCCATCTGTACCCTGCAGTATTTTTCAAGCAGGAATTGGTTGATTAGCAAAAACCTATTTCACTGTTATTGTGAATAATATAAAGGCACCTCTATGTGTCTTAGCAGTGATTGTCCTCCTTTCAATATTGTTATATACCAGTGATGGCGAACTTTTTAGAGACCGAGTGCCCAAACTGCAACCCCAAACCCACTTATGCATTGTCGGGTGCCGGGTGGGTGTGGCCCATTGGATGGGTGTGGCCACTTGGGTGGGTGTGGCCCATTGGGTGGGCGTGGCTGCGGTGGTAACGGCAGACTGGGTGGGACTAAAAAGTTCAATCAATCAATTCCAACTTTGCGAGAGCTTTTTTTTTTCCCGCGAGAAGTTGAAATTGACTCATTGATTGAACCTTTTTTTTTTTTTTTGCACACGGCAGCGGAGGCCTAAAGCGAAAAGGTTTTATAAAACCCAGCTGAAGGCCTAGGACTGGGGGAAGGGCGCGTGTGCCCATAGAGAGGGCTCCGAGTGCCGCCTCTGGCACCCGTGCCATAGGTTCGCCACCACTGTTATATACTCTCTCTGCATCCACAATGAATTTTTATCTTCTTGGTTTTTAGCTATGTCTGCTGATTTGGGGCAAGTAATGCAAGATGAGCATTTATGTTTATATCCTTTTTAACTATTTGTTTGAATTTCTTTAAGGACTGAAAATGCGCAGCAAAGAAGACCGCTACCTGCACACCAGAATAATACTCCAAGTAAACCAAATCCACCAGAGCCAATAAATAAAAAGCGGGTAAGAATATACTTTCAATTATAATGTACTTTCAATTATAAGTATTTTCCACCAGTAAAGGTCTTTTAGTACAAAACATCAGCTGTGCATTTTTTATTTATTTTTATTATTTTAGTTAATTATTTCCTATTCAGAAATTCAGTTTGCAAAATTTCGAACAACAGCATTTTGCTGGATTGTAAACATAAGTATGGGGAGTAATGGCTTAGCAGTTAAAAACGTGGAGCTTGTCAGCTGGAAAGCTGGCAGTCCGGGTTCGAGACCCAAGCGCCACGCAATGGGCTCAGCTTCCATTACTTGCCCCAGCTTCTGGCCACCTAGCAGTTTGAAAGTACGCAAATGCGAGTAGACAAATAGGTACCACTTCGATGGGAAGGTAGCAGAGTTCCGTGCACCTTGGCATATAGTCATGCTGGTCACATGACCCCCAAAGTGTCTTTGGACAATGCTGGCTCCCTTAGCTAAGAATTGGAGATGAGCACCGCCTCCTCGAGTAAGACATGACTGGACAGGGGGAAATCTTACCTTTTTAAACATAAGCATGATTTTATTTGTTTGTTTGTTTGTTTCTTTGTTTGTCTTATCTTTTTCAGCCTACTTCAAATTCGGAAGTCTTTACAATATCTCACTTTCCAACTCCAAGGTTTGTACTTTTTGATATAACTATATAGCAGAACCACACAGAGTATGTAGATGTAAATACAGATAGAACATGGGTCGGGACTGCATACTCTAAAGCAGGGCTTTTCAACCAGTGGTACGGGTACCACCTGTGGTACATTAGCACCTGACAGGTGGTACACGACCATCTTAGAAAAGTGGTAGCGGAGGAGGAGAATGAGCTGAACCGGTGGCAGCACCGCACAAGCCTGAGCGAGAGATGGCTGGAGCTGCAGGACTGTCAGGGCTCAGCGGAAGCACCAGGATCAGCGCTTCTTTGGGGCTGTCATGGCTCAGCGGAAGCGCCAGGATCAGCACCAGGCTCCAGCTGGAGCTCGGCGCTGATCTTGGCACTTCTGCTGAGCCCAGGAGAAGTACTGATCAGCTGGAATGTTACAGCATCTCCAGGGTCTTGTGATTTACATTCAGATGCTTGGCAACTGATTCATATTTATGACGGTCAGCGTCCCAGGGTCATGTGAAGTGACCAAAACCTGCTGCAACCACCCAGCAGACAGGGGGAATAAAAACCAAACACCCCCCACCCCTGCTGCCAATCCTCAACAGAAATGCTCACAACAATGAAAACCTCGGACAGGAGAAAGAACGCTGCTGGGTGGGCAGGCAGGTGTCTTGCTTGGCTGTGGCTTGGGGGGCACTTTTTTCAGTGCCATTGTAACCTCCAACGAAGCGAACTGTTGTAAGTCGAGGACTACCTGTACTTCATCACTTTTTTCCTTTTTTGGGGGGGGTTATCAAGTTTTTGACACCTTGCTAGGTGACTGGTGGTAGTCAGATATTGCCATATCCTAAAAGTGGTACAATGGGTGAAAAGGTTGAAAAGCCCTGCTCTAAAGCAATTTATTGCAACCACATGAGAGTAATGGCTAAAAATGGAAGCTGGTGTTCACCATTAAATTCAAACTGTCTCCAGTGATAAGCACACTTTCCCCATGTAATGAAGTGTGGTGATTAAGGAGTAGGAAGCTTTGATCCAATATCTTCTCTCAACCACAGAGTTCACTGGGTGATTTTGGGTCAGTTACTCTCTTTCAACCCCACAGGGTTTATATGGGAGGAATCTGAAGGCCTTGAGGCCTCAAGGAAACTAGGACTTCAGTGAATAAATAATAGTTCATATGTGCAGTTCATACATTCATATGCTCTAGTTATCTGAATGCACTTCATTCATGTCCTGCACAATGGTTTAGGTGGGTTTTATTTCAATAACTAAAATTTAAAAAAATGCTTAAGGCAGAGGTCCCCAACCTTTTGGGTACCAGGGACTGGTTTCGTGGAGAGAGGTTTTTCCATGGAGAGTCCGTGGTTTTGTGTGCTGCCTGAATCTCGTGGATGGGGCTTTGCTTGTTTGTGCTGACTGGTTGCTGGCATGCCGTAGCGCAGTACTGGTCCATGGACCGGGGTTGGGACTCCTGGTTTAAAGTAATTTAAAGATGAAGGCTTAGCTCAACTAGTGGAACAAATTCGTACCTGTTTCTCAGTTCAGATAGGGTATTGCTGAGTGCATGTGGTTACATCAGGTCAACTTCCTTGCACTTCGGTGCTCAGTCTCTTTGAAGGAGATGAGCGGTTCAGAAATGTGAAATAGAAATAAATATAAATAAAAATAAGTAGTTCTTTTTCAGGGCTATTTATACCTGCCAAAATCCGAAATCCTTATCCACATACTGTTTTCCTCTCCTTCTTTTAGGCCACCAGTACAAAATCAATTTGTTCCACCTCCACAACGACCTCCTGTACGACCACCAATATCACAAAGGCCTCCTTTAAGACCGCCAATTCCACAAAATCCTCCTTTAAGACCGCCAATTCCACAAAACCTTCCTTTAAGACCGCCAATTCCACGAAACGCTCCTTTAAGACCACCAATTCCACAAAAACCTGTTTTCTCTCCTCCATCTTGAAGAATTATGATGAAATGTATTGTACGCTACTAGGAAAAAATACTGTATTAGTGAACTGAATTAAAAGTATTATTTTTAGAAATATACAAACAAAGACTTCAGTTTAATTTCTAAAACAGTATTAAATTAAATTAAATTTACTTCAGGGTCTGCTGCCCTACCAAATCATTATTTAGGAAAGAAAAGGCCTTAATTATTAGGCCACAGGATATTGCTTTTATAAGTAATACTGGTCTCATCCCAATAAAGTTAAAGTCATTTACCTTAACATAGGGCCAAACTAGATGTTGTAGTAAATGTGATCAGAAACAATGTCAGACTTATAAAATGTAGAACATGTATGTGCAATTTTTATTAGGAGAAAAGGTGGTTAGGACTTTTCTTCTCTGGTTGAGGTTCCTCCCTTTCCTTTTCACTTCTAACATAGATTAATTATTAATATTACAAGAAAACACCTATGGAGGTTAGTAGAGAGTATCATGCCCATAAGGTCATGATTGGGGAAGGAATACTTAAATCTGTCACACAAATTCCCTTCTTGTACAATCATTCTAGTAAACGTTGGGGGAGACTGCTGCTCTTAACATCAATGACAGATTCACTAATTATACAGTTGCTCTGATTTTTTTAAAATGGGCAGTTGCTTCTTTATAGTCAATTGGTTTATTACATTAAGAAACAATGTGAAAGCACAAGACTCATTACAAAATTAATCAATCATTGAAGGAAGGGCTACAGTGTACTATTATCTACCTGAACAAAGATCAGAAAGTGATTTGTATTTGTCTAAAATCAACAAACATGACTTGACAGCCATTGGTACACTATTGTTGATCCACATGTATACTGGTCACAATTGCACAGGAGTCACACTATCCTTAAGTGTTCTTGTAGGAGATTTCTAAAGATTCCTTCAACTTCCCAGGTAAATTGTGAATATATTTTAAATGTTTCTAACACAGAAATAGATGATACTTCTGTTTTCATATTATACATCTGTGAAGGTTATGCATTTTTATTAATAGCTTTATCTGGCCATTTTGATAGTCCATTTTGATAATGAGGCCAGTCAATTGTGGTTTATTCATTAAATCATAGTTAAGGAAACATGTCTTACTATCATGTTTCAGCATGCAGTTGAGCTTTTGTAATAACATGAGCCAAAAGGTCAACTATATGCTGACACATGATAGTAAGACATGTTTTCTTAACCATGATTTAATGAATAAACCACAATTGACTGGGCTCATTAAGCATGTCAGATCATTTCAGGTTCATAATAGTAATTTGCATCATTTTTCAACTGCATTAAAGTGCAACAATTCCGCATTTCTGACATACCAGCCCTGATGGTAATTTTGCTGGAAACAGAATGACATTTCTGCACGGATTCATTAAACCAAAAATTTGATTAAAGAGTACTGTTTTCTGGTGAGCAAAAAACCAATTTGTATCCTGACAGTGTTACTGCTTTTGTTTAAAGTTACTTACATCATAATTGCAGCTTGCAGGCATATTATGAATAACCAATTCAAATTTGTAAATCAAAACTAACGTATATGGTCCACTAGATTTAATATATGCTCTTTTATGACAACCTCGTTCCACTATCAGGCATATATGAAATTCTATTCAGAGTTGATTTACAAAATGTTTTTGAGAAGTTTTTAATATCTGCATTTTAGTAATATAATTGTGTTGATGAACAAACCAATAGTATTATGCTGGGTACAAATGCCAAAATTTAGATATAAAATGATTTTTAATGTTTACATTGTCTGAAAATTTATATTGATATGTATTTTAGGGACTATTGAAAAAATTGAAATTTCCTGTAATCAATCAAATTTGTTACTGGTGCTTCCACCTCTAAGCTTTTTACATATATAAAGTTATTTGCAGTTTTGCACAAATCACTTTTGTAATTTAGTGGTAGAAAAATCAGTTGCACAATTTCTGTTAAAATGGCAAATGTTGTGAACCATTTTGTAAAATAAAATAAAATAACTTGACCTATAAATGGCATATCTTTAAAAAAAATAACCTGATATTTCAATGACATGAAAAATCGATTACAGGTTTAATTCTTTTACAATATTATTTTCAGCATGATTGCAGATAAATAATGTATGGTGTATAGGTGATTCTCACTTAGTGACCACGCCTTCAGCAACCTTTCAAACTTTCTGAGCCAAGTGGTACTGATCATTGTACCTTGAATTTGTAGCTGTTTTTGCAATGTCCTAACAGTCACGTGATCCCCATTTGCAACCTTTTTGCTAGCTTCCTACAAATGAAGTCAATGGGGAAGCTAGCAGGGTATTAAAAATGATGACTACCCAACATCCTTGCTTAATGACCCAGGATGATTCACTTAAGAACGGTAGAAGTGCCAGACCTCCATTGGTAAGTGGCATAACATGATGTCACGCTTTACAATTGTGTTGCTTAGTGACAATAATTCCAGTGCCAATTGGTATCATTAACAGAGAACTACCTACAGTTGAAGTTTTTTTAAAGGAATTTCCTCTTTTTAATTTGGCCTATTGTCATTAACTTCTTTGCCAACCAATTATTTTGATTCTGATTATTATTGCATCTATAAACCACTTTACTATTTTTACAATGAAAAAGGAACAATATTTCTAATAGGCTTACAAACAGGCCGGCAGATGGGTGAGTGCTACAAAGTGCAAGTAGGCAGGTGTTCAAATGTCTTCAATAGAAAGAATGCAAAGATAGTTTAAGAAATTAAAGACATATTTGTTAAAGCCTCATAACTCCTACTGAATATAGTTTACAGAAGGATTAGTCACAAATTCCAGTTTGGTTTCAAACTATTTCAAGTCCATTCATTCAATTTGTAAAATAGCTTTCATCAATTAAGATCCTTAACAACATGTGAAGTTTATACCTCATTTTTTAAAAACCTCCCTGGAACCCTATGCACAGAATTATAGAATTAGTTACTAGAATTATTTCTAATTATAGAAAAGATCTCTACATGACATTAAGAAAAGTCTCCCTCAAGTTGAGCTAACCTACTGTAAATTAAAGGATAATCTTTTGCAATGAATTCTAACCATTTATTAACCAAATTTGTATTGGAACGTACATTGGTTTAACTCTTTATATTGACAGTTCCTTTTTATTACCTGCCAGGTTTATAGTTGCAACATTTTCCGGTGTGTCTCAATTATTTAAATGAGTGGGATATTGCTCTGGTTAAAAATTAATCCTGTACAATAAGAGTTTGAAAAAGTTTTGAAATGCTCTAGAGTCTAGACTGCAAAATAAATTTATGCAAATTCAGTCATTGTACTAATAATACTTTTCCTAATTCATCAGTACAAATTCTGCATAAAATATTTAAAAATAGATTTTTAAATGTTTCCTTTTAATGATCCTATTCCTTTAATATCTTCGTCCTAGCGTTACTCCTGCACTATGGCAGGTTTCACTTATTCATTTAACATGATGCACATCGATATGTGTATATTTATGTAGCTTTGTGTACAATTCTTTTTTTTTTTACTTTACTTTTTATTCTTAGGTTGCTCTTTTTCCTTATCTTGTAGATTTTCTCTTGTTCCTCATTTTTAAAATCAGAAGCACTAGAAATTGTCTAGCTAAAGTTCCTCAAGTTGTTTCCACCATAGATCTGAATGTGATTCTTATTGTCAATTCATAGCAACTTCCTGCACATCTCTGCAATGAGCTACACAGCAGGGTGAGAAAACAACATTCTAAACACGCTGCAGGAACTACAGATCACAGGTATACAATTTCTAAATACCGATCCCATTTTGAGCCTCGAAAATCATTCCAAAGCAACAGAGTTGCTCAGAGCAAACACATAAAGCTTTATACCAGTGTTTCTCAACCTTGACAATTTTAAGGCATGTGGACTTCAACTCCCAGAATTCCACAGCCAGCATTGCTGGCTGTGGAATTCTGGGAGTTGAAGTCCACATGCCTTAAAATTGTCAAGGTTGAGAAACACTGCTTTATGCAGTGTTTTCCAAAATTGGTAACTTATAAAATGTGTGGACTTCAATCTCAGGAATCCTGCGAGTTGAAGTCCCCCTATTTTCAAGTTGCCAAGTTTGAAAAACAACTGCTTTAGTGTATATCCAACTGCAAGTAATTACAACTCCGCAAGTCCTAAGATCTTCCTTCGAAAACGGTTGGGTGGCGGAAGGGTGTTACCTCTAAGGTCAGCCCTAATCTTCAATCTTTTGCTTTTCACCCAATCAGAAGCAAGTTGGGCGCCGCGGATAGAATAGCTGTGGGCCAACAAACGTCTCTTCCCATTGGCTCTTCGGCGATTTTTTTGACTCCGTGTTTCTCAACCGTGACAATTTTAAGGCATGTGGACTTCAACTCCCAGAATTCCACAGCCAGCACTGCTGGCTGTGGAATTCTGGGAGTTGAAGTCCACATGCCTTAAAATTGTCAAGGTTGAGAAACACTGGAATTCCTGAAAATGAGCAAAGTTCTGCTTTGGTTTCGTCACCTTAATGCCGTTCCAGCGGTGTTCTCAGCTGATCGTAGGTCAGGTTGTGTGAACGTTGGAGGCAGGCAGCCTTTGGGATAGCTGCTTGTTTCCACGCCTTCGCTCTGTTTGCCAGGGAGAAGCAAAGCAGGCTATAAAGCTCGAAGTAGAAGACCGGCTGGGTTACATTGACTATACCAGGGGTAGGCAACCTCGGCTCTTTTATGACTCGTGGACTTCAACTCCCAGAATTCCTGAGTCAGCTGTGCTGACTCAGGAATTCTGGGAGTTGAAGTCCACGAGTCATAAAAGAGCCGAGGTTGCCTACCCCTGGACTATACGGAGCTGAAAATTTTATAATATTCTTGTTCTTATTCCCACTGCAGCTGATTGATTGATTTAGGTTTCGAGTTAACATCACATGTGTAAGCATTTACGTGCAGTTCCCCTTTTATATTCAACGGTATTTGTCGCACATTAAAACTAAATAGTGATTTGCTCATTTGTGGCTTAGTGCGCTGGGTGAATTTAGACCGCGTGGCTTATTGAAGGAAGAGGAAGCCACTTGTGACTATGATTTCAAATTCTAGAGCAGGGGTTCGCAGGGTAGACTTCAACTCCCAGAATTCAACGCGTACACTCGTCTGGACTTTCATAAGCGGATGATAGAGTCCCCCCCCCTTTCTGAAGATAGAGTGTCGCTTGCAGAAGCTCTCAAGGTAGAGACCGTGGTAGGAACAGCTGTTTTTTCTCCTGGCTGGGAAAAAGGGAAACTGCTGGCAAGGGAAGGTGGACGATAGAAAGCACCATCGGCGACTGCGTAAACAAGTTTGGGAGAGAAGGTAAGTGGCAAAGGGAAGATTTTAAACACTGGCTGGGCGATCCATTTAATCTGAATACTGAATTGACCCGTTTTCTTGTGTTTGCCCAATGCATTAAATAACCAAATAGGCTAAATCACGCCCGCCCGCCTGCCCCTGGAACCAGGCTTAACATTGAACAGACATGGTCTGATTGTGACAGCCACTGCCTCATTTTTCAGTGGCTTAGTTCAGCGAGTGGTTTGAACTGGGGACTCTGAAAATCCGGGGTGGGAATGAAGAAGACGCTGCTACCAAAACTCAGAGAGATGCCTACGGTCCTGCAAAATATTCCAGGGCGTTTACTCCTACCCCATAAATTCAAACATTTTAGAGTATTTTTTAAAAAAAAAAAAAGATAATGGCTATTCTGTTGCACATGCAAACAAGATAGATTAAGATGGTACACATTCCTGGTATAAATTCACCGTTTTACTGAAAAGTTTTGAAATTGCTACATCTGAATTCCCTAATAAGAGCATAAAGCAAGCGTCCATCCCATTAGTTCATAAATCTATCAAGATTCATCTTTAGTACCAATTTAAAAAAAATGAAATGCTCAGTAGTGAGGGTTATAAGACTGTGAAATATTTTTTTTCATTTAGCGCTGTTTTTAAATCACAGTAATTGGTGTTACTGAAAATTTGTTTTTTTATTTATAGATAACATCAGTAGGTGGCAGTAATGCCCATCTTATTTTAACTTTCTTTAATTTCTTTAAATTACTTTAAAAAAATTACTGTGGGTCATTGCACAAACAGTATGATAACAGTAAATCACAGTTCGTTATTGATTTTTTTCAATACCTATGAAAAATGATAAATGTGGGGAAAATAGGAGGTGGAAGGTGTCTATGTTCACCACCTTGAATTATTTACAAAGTAATAAATAATAAATATCAAAATGTTATTATTTTAAAAAATAGATCACCCTCTTTTCTGGTGTTTGCATGTGTTTTTTTATGTTCTGTCAATTATCTGCAACAGTATCAACTCAGGTTTCTCTGTTATTTATTATGAGCAATTGTCCTTGTTCTTCTAACTAGGAAAAGTGTGGAATGTTTTCAGATAAAGCAATTGTCCCTTCAGTTCTGGCATTTCTGATCATTCTTCATGTGAAACAGCAAACATGTGCAAGGTTAAGTTAATGCAGAACATCAAACAGTCAATTCCTTTGTCTCACAGAGGTTTCATCCAGGGGAAACCATGGAGCAAGAGAGAGTTGGAGGCCATCAGCTGGGATTGTGTGTGCTTTGTGGTTTACCAGCAGCAGGTAAAACTAGGACAGCACAAGAACTGAGTTCCTTCTTGAGGACGCGCAAAGAATGGTCTTGCATTCTTCTCAGTTATGACAATCTCATTCCTTTGGAAGCATTCAGTCAAACAGAGGTAAGATCAGGGCAAGAGATATAGCAGAGTTTATTTAATGAAATGTATTGTCATTTACTTCAGAAGACTCTGGGCAGTTAGAAGGTTTTCTCACTACGTGTTTTTTTTAATGCAAATTCAGTAAGTTAATCAACCAGAAATGGTTAGCAAATTATGAGAATAAACCAGGGTTAAATCCCAGCTTGATGTTTACAACCAGTTTGGTGTAATGAAGGCATTAAGGGTGTGTGTACATGTGTGCGTGTGTACACGCATTGGTTGTTGTCATTGCTCTGTTAAATTTTGGAGTTATTCATTGCCCTGTGGCATTTTCAGATTTCATATTAACTTTATACTTCAGTTAATTCAATATTTTATTTTTAAAATTAACAGGGAAGCTTATCTTGAGTATATGCTGTCCTAAATTTGCTAATACAAGTCTAATCTGTGTATAAAAGGAGCATATTAGTTTATCACTAATTCATTAAATCCTTAACATTAATAAAATGTCATTTTAGTTTTAATTCACATTTTCTGTGACTTTATTTTCATAGCAAATGTTTTACATTAATAGAATATATTAACATTTTCCGTAAAAATAATTAAAAACACATCAATCTTTTAAAATGCTTCTGTATATTTAATAACATGAACATCAATACTAGCTTGCATTTTTAAAGCATACAGAAATATGCTATTGGAAATAGTTTTGTATCTGAATTTTACTGTTTTGTTCTTTAATTGTAATATTTATATTAATCACCAGCATGATGTTAAATTTTGATAGTATTTTTATATATGATTACTTTGAGGGAATAAAAAGTAATGTTTGAATAAATGCATAATATTTAGCAGATTAACTGATACTGTTAGGAGAGTTATATTAATATACTGAGAGAAGTAAGAGTTTTACAGTACCTTAAAACATTGCTGTGTAAGCTTTTACAGAACATCTTCTTATGCCCCTTTTCCATTATTGAAATTAATACGTATTGTATACATATTAATGGGGGGAGTGTGGCCATCATAACTTCAAAAATGGGTATTAAGTAGCTCTGGAAGGTCTGTTGTAACTTCAAATGGTTGTTAAGTGACTTGTCATAAGTCAAGAACTACATACCGTACATACATACATGTGTGTACAGTGTTTTCAGAAAGTATTCAGACCCCCTTCACTTTTGTCCATTTTGTTATGCTGCAGCCTGATTCTACAGTTGTTGAGATTCATTTTTTCCTCATTAATCTACACTCAGTACCCCATAATGACAAAGTGAAAACAGAATTTTAGAAATGTCTGTAAATTTATTAAAAAGAAAAAAACTGAAATATCATATTGGCATAAAGTATTCAGACCATTCACTCAGTACTTTGTTAAAGCATCTTTGGCAGCAATTACAGCCTCGGGTCTTTTGGGTATGATGTGACAAGCTTTGCACACCTGGATTGAGGGATTTTCTGCCATTCTTCCTTGCAAATCCTCTCAAGCTCAGGTTGGATGGTGACTGTTGCTGGACAGGTCCCTCCAGAGATGTTCAGTAGGGTTCAAGTCAGGGCTCTGGGTGGGCCACTCTAGGACATACATAGAGTTGTCCCTAAGCCACTCCTATGTTATCTTACCTATGTGTTTAGGATTGTTGTCATGTTGGAAAATGAACCTTTGGCCCAGTCTGAGGTCCTGAGCACTGTGGAACAGGTTTTCATTGAGGATATCTCTGTACTATGCTCCATTCAGCTTCCCCTCAACCCTAACCAGTCTCCCAGTCCCTGCTGCTGAAAAACACCCCTTCAGCATGATGCTGCCACGATCATGCTTCACTGTTGGGATGGTATTGGGCAGGTGATGAGCAGTGCCTGGTTTCCTCCAGACCTAACATTTAGACTTGAGGCCAAACAGTTCAATCGTGGTTTCCTCAGACCAGAGAATCTTGTTCCTCGAAGTCTGGGAGTCCTTCAGGTGCTTTTTTGCAAACTCCAAGCTGGCTTTCATGTGTTTTTCACCAAGGAGAGGCTTCCGTTTACTCACTCTGTCATAAAGACCAGATCAGTGGAGGGCTGCAGTGATGGTTGTCCTTCTGTAGAGGTTGTTACAAGAGCTGTACAAAATATTTGAAGAGGTGTTTCCCAAATATGGACATAAGCAAAACCATCCTTCCTCAAAGAATTAAAGCCGCCGCGTATTCCAGAAAGCTTAGCTGCACTGCTTTTTGCAAGTCTATGCATACACAGCTTGCTTCCCAGACTGTTTCAGCACACATGTACATGGAGATAATCTGAAAAGGCATTCAAAGCAATTGAGCCGAATCTTCAGAAAGATGCTTCTGTGCTTTGAGGGAGGGCACTTTCTTCATGCGCGTGCACTTTGCAAAATGCCCCTTTAAATGCTTTGCATTGAATCCTTTGTCCAGTTGTGCATGTGCATTTTCAGAGGGTTAGCTGCTAATCAGTTCCAACAGGAACAAGAGTTTGGTGGTTTCTCTGAAAAGACTTTAGCAGTACCCTTATGGTGAAATTGAGTTTTCTATCAAAATATGTATGTGGGGGAAGGTCTAAATTAAATAGAATGAGGTGGCTAGACAGAAAAAATTGCCAGTGACCAAAATATGATGAACACCGATCTCCATTTTACACTGAGGTAAATAACAGTGCGTTTGTTGCTGTTGATAGCTCCAGATTGCAGCCAATCTGTAATCTAACGTGAATAATTGTCTTCTTACGTTATAGATTTCTCATTGGCGATCATACCGGCATGAATTATTATTGTACCTTGAACACTTCCTTCAGGCTCTTATTAAAGGATGCCATTACTTTCCTCCTTCCAACAGAACTGAAGCAATGTGGAAAAGTTTTGTCTCCTGTTTGATGGAACAAGGATTAATATCTGCAGGAACAAAAGACTCTGCATCTTGTCAATATTTAATAGATTTCATTCCACTCAGGCCAATATATTTTATTTTAGATGACAACTTTTATTATCAGAGCATGAGATATGAAGTGTACCAGTTAGCTCGCCAGTGTAAGTTTGATTTTATATTTTACACCAACGATTCAACCTTACAACTCAGCAATGGAAACCATATGTTAAGCTATTGTAGTTAAAAGGTTTTTTTCAGAGAGTTTGGATGGTTTTATAACTGCTGAGCAAATTCCCTGGCCAGCAACTAACTAGCTTGGTTTTTCTCTGGTATTGAAACAAATTTGGCCTTAGAGACCGACACCAAGCTTTTCTCATTTGAAGGAGAATGTAATCCACTCACTTAATCCACTCACTCAGGAGGGGAAAACTGATCACCTGTGGTCCTGTTCAATACCTTCAGTATTCCAAAACTATTTTTCATGTAATGCATATATGCATTTTAAAATTCTCTTGCTTGCATATTGACAAAAGAATTAACCTGAAAAACTTGTTTCAATAGCTAAGCAGATTTTTGTGTGTGATTACATTTAATAAATATTTAATTGCCCCTTAACCCATTGTTTAATTTTTAATTTCAGTAAAGATTTTTGCATCTTACACAGTCTATGTGCAATGAGTTTTAAATGACTGTTTTTGATACACATATTTTTTTTATTTTCTAGATTCGTTGGGCTTCTGTCAATTGTTCCTAGACTGCCAGGTTGAAATTTGTTTAGAGAGAAATGCTCAGAGAAAGCAGCCATTACCTGAAGAAACCATATTTGCAATGGCACAAAAGTTAGAATGTCCAAATCCAAAGAAATACACATGGGAGCAAAATAGCCTTATTCTGAAAAGTGCTGAATTTTCATTAGAAGATAAGTATGTGATCTCATTGGAACAATGATTTATATTCTTTTTATAATGGTCTCTGGGCATTCTCGGTAGAATTCTTGCTTCAGAGGAAAGGAAAACTTCTCACATAGCCTACTAAAAGTCACTTTTGGAAGCTATGGGGGAGGGGGAGGGGTTCTCCTTGTAGAAAAATTCATATTCCTCTGTACTGAATTGCAGTTTGTACATTGAACTTTTTCAGGGTTTAGCTTTTTAGATGAATGTTATTGACCCCATTGGTCTCAGACATTATCCTTGATGCTAGTCATTCATATGCGTGCATTTGCAATTTAATTTTATATTTCTTTTCAGTCTTCAGGTGTTTAATTTGTTATCTTCTGCTTTGGAAAATCCAGTAAAACCCATGGAAGTGAATACAGAAGAAAAGGTACCTTGGATTCTGTGGGTAACAAGTTCAGGAGATTTTCTATACGTAGGAAGCCAGTTATGGGGATAACATATTTAGCCCCTGACATTATGGGTAGAAATAAACAAGAGAGCTGAAAAGTTATTCATTGTTTTACACCAGGGGTGTCCAGTTTTTTTTCTAAAATGGAGGATTGCATTTTTATTTATTTATTAAATTTATATGCTACCCATCTCACTATAAAGTGACCCTGAGCATCTTGTAACATCATAAAAGGGTAATGTAGAACAAGTGTCGTTGACACTTAAGAAGCAGGTGAAATGGGATAGATGCAAAATCCAGATTCATTTTAATTATATTGTATCTAATCAATGTTTTGCATTTGTGTCACGTGTTTGTTCAACTAATGGAGAGGCTTTAGAGGCCACACTCTTTGAAGGCCACAGATTGCACACTCTATGGAAGCCAAACATTATTTATATAAAAATATAAATCTCATTTACTGTTTAATTTTTGATTCCCAAAACCTGAGTAGAATAAAAAAATGATTACAACTCGTAAGGCTCTTAATACACTTCACCTTATTGCTTAAGTGGGTGTCAAACTTGCTGTGTCATATGACGTGTCGCGGCGTGTCACGACTTTCTTTGCGTTGCCGGAGCTGGGGTGGGCACGGCCTCTGCATGATGCAACTGGCCCACGGGCCGGCAGTTTGACACCCCTGCACTAGAGATTCGGATGTGTTCTGTTCTTTCAATTCAATTGATAGAAAGTTGCCATGAGAAAAGATTGCATTATGTAATTGTATGTGGGAATAACCTTGAGAGAAAAAAAGGAAGAGCTGCAGCCTAAACAATGATCTGATAAACAGAATTTTAATCTGAAGCAGGAAGATTGGTGAAAATGCCTCAGAAGTGCACCTCCCTAGTTCTGGGCAGAGAAAACCACCCAAAAGTTGGATCTTGGTATCTTTCCCCCTGTTGCCCCATAGCCTTTGATGCCATGAAACTTCTACTTTTTCTCAAAATTGAATAAACAAATTTCTGGACATCAAATGAGGTGGAAAGGAATGACAGAATTTTTAAGGCTTTAAGAAGCTTGTTCATCATTGGCAAAAATATGTAGTGATTATGTGGAGAAGGAATACAGGTAACAAAATGCCTCATTTCAAGAATTATTTCCCGTTTTGATTACAATATCCTTATTTAAGCTAAAGTTACAGAGGTGAAGGCAATACTGTTCATTCAACCCTTGTGTATAAAATTAAATTGTGAAGGGAACTTGCTGCAGAATTGGAAGAAAGAGCAGACACTTTGGGGCTATGCCAAAACTTGGCAGGGAAACCGAGTAACTTTCAGAAAGTAACCTGGAATTGTTCCGGTGTTATGGGAATACAAACTAATCTGTATTGTTAATTCTTAATTTATCAAATTTATACACTGTCCATCTTACTGTCCAGAATTCTGGATACCTACGATGGACCAAGAATCAGTAACTTTTATTAAAACAATCTTGGTTGATCTTGGCTAGGAGATGGATCGGGCTATATGTGCAGGCAATGTTCTTCATCAAGCTGATCAAGCTCTCAGGCGAATAATCTCTGAAACAATGCAAAACGCTAAAGGTATGTTGAACAAGAGATGACTTCACTAGAAGCAATATAACTTTTTTTTTTTCTTCTGAGCATTTTATGCAAGGGCAGGGTCCGCGTTTTTTCAGATTCACTGAGTGTTGATCCATTGGTTGCAATAGGAATTGACTGACTGGCTTGTCTCTTGAGCCTAATGTCATGGGCTGAGGGAGGGTGACTGTCCCAAAGTCAGCCAGCAAGCCAGCTTTCACGCCTAAGGAGGAACTAGAACTTACAGATTCCTGTTTTCTAGCCTGGCACCTTAGCCACTGGAGTGAACTAGAGGGAATTTAACTATTGCTCTGAATGCTAATAAATGCTAGTGCTAATAAATGATGCCTATGGAACATTTTATTGCTGAGTGTTTTCATACACAGAAGAGATCATATATATTATTGGCAATAGAAAAGTACTTGGCACATCACTGTTTTGCAGTAGCAGATCTGGTTTATATATTACGCTAGACTTTTCTAGCCAGAACATCAGCCCGCTGGACTGGCTATAATATACTGAGAAGGATAGTAATCTCACAGCTGAAAGGTTGGTTGTTTTTTATTGGGAGGTTGGGTATTATAGGAATAAAATTAAGCCTCAAAAGCTTAGTATATATTGGTAGTACCCTATGGAGTTGATAAGCTGATTTATAGACTAAGCCACAACTGGCTGGCTTTATACAACACATGAAACATATTTTTTATACTACAGTGGCCGATTGTAGAACCTCCAAAGCCAAAGGAAACAAACCACATTATGACCTAGTTGATCTATTTTATAGTTGTAGCCATGTTTCTTTTTAGATAATAGCTTTTCCTTCTCAAATGTTAAGATAATATAAAATTTAAACTACAGCATTTCATCGTTTGTTTTGTTTTCCAGCCAAAAGTCTTACTCCAAGCGAGATGAAGATTTTGTCAGAGGAGCTCAACAAGCAGAAAATAAAATTCTTAGAAAATTTAAAACAAAAGACTAATAAAGAAAAGCAGTTCTATGTAGAAAATAGCATATTTAATATAACTTCTGTATTTTCCCAAGAGACAGATGATATTGTTAAAAAGTATTTAAATAAACAGTAGCATTTTATTTTGCTTCATAAAGTGGTATCAATTGTGTGATGGAAATTTAACAACAATAAAACTATAATAGATACAGTTTCCCTGTGTAATTTTAAAAGCGGTTAAATTTAGTTCTGAATGGTAGAATGTATTGTTCAATTTGAGGAAGTGTTATTTCCTGCTTGAAGATGTTTAAGGGGCATTATTTTTTTTCTGCCGCCTTTCCATATTAGTGGCCTATAATTATGGCTCTTGTAAAGATAGACAAGTCTAATTCTAAGCTCCTCATAAAAGCCAGGCAAACAGGCTGAAAGATCCGGATACCTTGCTAAATAAAAGCAATAAAGTATTAGGATAATTTTTAACATATGTGTACTACACCAATTTGTTCATAATGCCTAATGGATTCTGGCTGATCAGAAAAAACCCAAAACAATATTAGACATGCTTAATACCTGCAGGCAAATTCACTAAGAAATCCCAGGAATTTTAAAAAAAGGCTGAAAAAGGCAGTGATCAACCACTTCCATATTATTGCCAGGATATCTACATGTTACCAGATGAGCTTAATATGAATAAATGTACTTTATTAGCGTCCTAATCAAAATAATGTTTAAAGTATTGTGGTTCGATTTTTCATCCAAAATGGCTTCCTTTTGTTGGTGGCAAAAATAGGAAATCCAGGTTAGAATGTATTCTTGCATCCCCTTTATATTTTACCATATATAAAAAAATACATACTTTCTGATTTCAGGCAACTCACTATTCTCTGTGGTGTCCTACCTGCCCCATTTTCCTGCTTTCAGTACGATGTCTAGTCAAGGTTGGTGATCATTAATGCTATTTATTCTTTTGATATTACTGTACAGGTAGTCCTCAAATTACAATGGTTCATTTAGCAACTGTTTAAAGTTAAAATGACACTGAAAAAATTGAGTTGATTGTTTTTCACACTTATGACATTGCAGTATCCCCATCGTCACATGATCAAAATTCAGACACTTGGCAACTGACTCGTATTTATGATGGTTGCAGTGTCCCGAGGTCATGTAGTCATCTTTTGCAACATTCTGACAAGCAGTCAACTTAACTGCAGTGATTCACTTAATAACTGTGGCAAGAAAGATTGTATAATGGAGCAAAATTGTCTCACTTAGCAACAGAAATTTTGGGCTCAATTGTGGTCATAAGTTGAGGACTACTTGTACATAATAAGGATGTATTTTTTTCCAACCACATATTTCTCAAGCCTGAGCGTGCATGATCTGCAATATTCCTTATTATTGACATTTTTCATCATATATTATCTGTCCTAAATACAACATCCATCTCTCTCTGCATTGTCTTGCTTATATATGTTCAACCTTTATTGTAACAGCTTCTGTTCTTTTGGTCATAACTTAGTCATTGTCCATGCTTCTATTTGCTACGAAAGTACTGGCAAGACTTAAAAGCAAACAATCTGTCAACAGTGTTTTAATTTTTTTTTAAAAAGCCATCATCTGTTTAGTAGTTTCTTCATTGCTGCATGGTCATTTGTTGTTGAAACCTATAATTGTTGCACTGACTTTTTTTTTGCCAGTTAACGTATCTAATTCAGTTATTTGATTGTGCCTACCCATCCATGCTTCTGAGTTATTTCAGTTCTTAAGTTAATGAATTAAAGAGAAAAGAAATAGGTAACATCCCATTTTCATTTCTTGGGCTTCGATATTTTAAAATACAAAATTCATAAGTGCAGTAAGGCAGAACACACCCAAATTGTTTATGAGTGAAGTGCTAGAATGGGACAGTACTGTCAATGATCCTGTCACTTGCTTCCCTAGTATAATTGGCACCAACTTGCTACTGGCATTTTTCTGTTAAATTTGCCCTTCTTACCACCTAGCAAAACAGGAGGAATGAACTGGTTATCAGTTAGTAGATTACAATAATCTAATTGACAAGTTGTATTCTGTATTTATCCATTATTGCAAGTGATCACTAGTAATTATATAGATAAAAGATGTTATATGAGATAGATGGAGAGGAAACAGTGTGGATATTCAATAGTACAAATTATTCAAAATAATTATCTGTTGTAAGAAGATTATATAAAAATATTTTCCAAAATCCAGGTTTTTTTGTATGGTTATAGAAACAGCCTTTTTTCTTTGGAATAGAAACTAAATATTTTTTTAGAAACAACGGCAAAATATCATTGTGAGAAAAAATATTTTGAGACTGAAAGAACTTCCAACAGGGAATTTGCTGAGGTTTTGAATTTATACAGATGGAAAACCTGGCTAGCATTTTTTAAAGTTATATTCTTTTGTCAAAAAATTAAGAGTGTAACAAAACAAAACAAGGCTATGTGCTTCCTGACTAATACTATAATTGGGTTAAAAACAGCACAGCATTTTGGTTCCTATTACAAAAGCACAAACATACTGACAGTTCCGGGGAAGCTGAGTGCTTTGATATCTCATGCAAATATGGCTTTTGTTATTGAAATCATGGACTTTAAATAAATTTACTGATTTCTCACTATTTTTGGCAGTTGTACCCCATTCAGCTTTAAATTAGATCTGTATGACGGATTTCATGATCCCCCCCCCCAGCAATAGCAATAGAATTTACTGTAAGCTTATATACCACCCCATGGTGTTTTATAGCACTCTCTGGCAATTTACATTTTTTTGCATTGTGCCCCCAACAATCTGGATCCTCATTTTACCGACCTCAAGCTTAGAAGGATGGAAGGCTAAGTCAACCTGGAGGCTCATCAGGATCGAATTCCAAACTGTGAGCAGAGTTTGCCTGCAATACTGCATTCTAACCACGAACCACCAGAGATCGTATCCTACTTATCAGTCTTTGTGTTACAGGCAGCAGTTCACAATCAATAGGACTGCAAAAGGCATCAGGGAAACTCTAAAATAAGTGGAATTGTCCCTTGGGCAGCACTGCCACCTTAATGCCAAAGTCTAAACTCATTTGAATAAAACAAAAAAAATGATAACAGAATATTAAAAGTATTAGCATTTATTGAGCTTTTGCTGCAATTTTATTGATGTAGAACCCAATTTTTAAATTTCTACATTTCCTAAGGACCTATTAATGAAGATATTTCATGTAATGACCCTATCTGGAAGTTGTACAGATAATCAAGAGATCACAAGAATTGGTACCTTAGACTTGCACTGTCTACTTAGTGGAGTCCAGTATAACCTAGTCAGTAATTTTGGCCAGACTGGTCCAAGTAGAAATCTTTGGAAGCTGCAAAATTATGTAGTGCTGTTATAGGGATCCAAAATATCTGCAGATCAGCTTTCCCTAAAGAGATCATCGATAAAGACTTTCTCATAAATTCCTATGCACACACCCATATGTACTTTTAATCCTCATTAAAATGGTAGAATATACCATTTGTATTTTAATTTGGAGGTAAACCAGAACATTAACTCTTTCAAATGCAAGACCTGCAGAAGTCTTGGATCCCTGTATCAGCACTACGTATTTTGAAACTTCCTAAGGTTTCTGCATGGACCAGTGTGGCTATACAAAGACCAAAATCACTGACTAGATTATAGCTGACTTCTGAACATATGTATCACTGGAATCTGCTAGAAAGGAACGTCAGGTAAGTAGATAATTATGTGCTGTTAAAAAAAAACCCTGCAAATATTTAATGTTTTACTCAACTGTGAAGCTATTGAATATTACTTCTCATAAAAACATTTACAGCATTTTTTGCAAATAAAAGTATCAATCACTCAAATCTTTACCATCATAGACGAGCAATGCAAATAAGACTTGAAATATACTTGGGAGATACCCCCCCAAAAAAGAAATAACTCCCACTCTGAAGAAATATATGAGTCTGATTTGCTTTAGGCAAATGGGGTCATCAACAGCTATCCTGCCTGAATCATAGCTACTTACCAGATGCTTCTACCTTTCATGGTTTACTGCAGATGGGCAACATCTAAACCCAACATTGATTAGCAGATATGTCCAGCAGTGATGGGAATTTCAGTGCCAGGCTGTTTGTGACATCCTTTTGCAAGGGATTTTAAACACCACTGGTACCTGTGGTAACCAGCAAAACCTCTAATAAAAAAAAAACACCAGGAAATTCTAAAAATGCTGACCAGAAACTGCATGTAAGAATATCTCTAAATAAATGATACCTTCTTTCCTTATACCCTGTACTCCTCCTTCCAAAGCTTTTCCTCAAGTTCTGGAAAGATCCATTTTTCAGAGGGACCAAAAAGTTTGAAGATGAAGCTTGTAATCACATTCCCAAACATGAAAAGAAGCAGGGTTTTTAAACAGTTCAATAAATGCACTCTATCATATTTGAAATGGGTTTGTATGTGCATATTTACTTGTTATGCAAGGGATAGCAATATAAAGTATATTTTTGTTTCCTGTGAAATAAAAAAATATACAATAAAAGTGCATTTCAGTGTTTTTCTTCTGTATGCTATTAAAGAATTATGTGCTATAAACTAGTATTCTGTAGTCTCTACTAGCATAATTTGTTTAAAGTGCCTATTTTTTTCCTAAGTATTTTTTAAGACAGAAGTATTGTACATCTTATATCCACTGCAGTTCATTAATGTGATTCTGTATATTTGCATCTTGCCTTACCATGTCCACAATCTTTCAAGAAAACCAAAAGTCTAGACTATTCTTTGTCCATTGTTACCACTATGACTAGACTGCTGTTTCCAAAAAAAGAAACGGTTTATGGATAAAATGACCACACAAAACCTGAATGGGTCATTGAAATCATGTAACTTTCTTGCTGTTTCATTTCCAATAAAAGACGTTACTGCTTAGAAGGCAAAGGCAAAATAGCACAGACATCTGCACTTAAAGGCAATGAAAATATTTGTAATGTGCTGCAAAGCTAGTTAAAAAAATTATGGTACATTCTTTTAACACATTATCAATTTTGTTCTAAAGTTTTCTTTTTCCACAGTTTTGAAAAGTTGCAAATGTTTTAACACCAGGCATTGTTTGGTTGTATTCTGCCCCCCACCCTCAAGAACAGAATAGTAGTACTGGAAGGTGGATATTTTTGTACTCTTATTTCACATTATTACTTCCACAATGTACTATTACAAAAGGAACATCATTAAACACCTGACTGCAATTACAGGATCTTGGGTGTAGGGAATTCTAGATTTTCTTGTAGACCTTATATTTGCTGGTAATGCTTAGAGAATTTTCTAGCAGTTTAGCATGTGGCCCCACACATAAAATCTTATAGCCCCCATACTGACTGTATTAGGCTAATTTAAGAAAAGCAGAACTATAGGCTATTTTGTGGCATAGGCTAACATAAGGAATTGTAGCTGTGCTAGAACTGATCCAAGATTTCGAATTATATAAAGCAAATCCACATTTTGTTGTTCTAACAAACCTGTTTAGAAGGTATGATTGCACTGTAAGCCTCACTTTTGTTTTAGGAGCTCAGTATAAAGAATACCACGACTAGCAAACATATCGGCAAATTATGACGATATATTGTCTGCATCCAACATTGAATTGTTATCTGGATTCCTCAAAAGGCAACTTTCCAATTTATGTAAGAAACAGAAATGTGTTCAAACAAATAAATAAAAGAAAGCACAGTGTACGTTAAAAATTCAGTCAATGCTGGCTATGTTGGCCTCTGGCAAAATGGCAAGCAAAGTCATACTTGTTTTTACACTTGCAACCACAGATGTTGCATTGGAAAGGGTTCTCAAATCCATGGCATCCCATATGAATAGTGTACAGGATATTGTCAGCAAAATACATATCACAGTGCTGGCAGTGATGCAGAAGCTGAGGATCTTGAACCGGAAGAGTTGGTGCTGGCGTACTTGGTTGACTGTTACTGATACTTGGCGTGCTGGCCTGGGCACTGTGGTCACTACTTGGACCAGCCACCGGACTGTAATTTCTTTGCGAATGTACAGGACGAGGATCTGGACTTGTGGGGGATGAGTTCTGGGGAATACTGGTTGTTACAGCTGGAACAGAAGTTGCCGCAGCAGGTTGCTGCATCATAAAAGGCTTTTCATCTTGACATGGTACAACATCAGGAGACGGTGGGTTCTGGTTTTCAGGGGGGAGACTAGACAACTGTCCTGCTAAAGTAGATAGCTGGTTTAAAGGATTATCTATCATAAGGTCTTGTGAATCTCTCGGCAATCCACTAGTCTCTGTTGGCTTTGTTATACTTTCGTAGGCTTCAGCCTGAATATTTGGAATTTCATGAGTGAAATCATTAAGATAGTCTGGCTTCTGAACCACCATGGAAGGTGGACTTAAGTTAATTAGTGCTCTTCGGCTATACCCCAAGTTACTGGTCTTTTTTTGCAAAACACCCCACATCTTCTTGCTACTAAGTGAAGGCCTTGTACCCTTTATTGGCACCATTTTATGTTTGCGTCTCCGGTGGTGAGACAAGTTGCTTCTGTCACTACAGCGGAAGGAACACAGTTCACATTTGTAAGGTTTTTCACCAGTATGAGACCGCATATGAGCTTCCAGGTGACGTTCATAGGCTGATGCAAAGGGACATAGGTGGCATCTATGTGGCTTTTCACCTGGAGAAACAAGAAGAACGCTTTATTTTGATCACTTTTTTATGGCAAAGCACCCTAATAAAGCAAAGGAAGTAAGTAACTACAAATAAATCAGTGGCTGAAAGAAGGCATTGAAGTGAGATGAGTTCTAAGGTCAGGACTTCTACTTTTAGCAAGTTCTAGGCAGTTAAGACACCTAGCAATTACAAGAACCAATTAGATCCAAAATCTAAATTGCAGTCTTATTTCTAGAGTAACAAAAAAAAAATTAAGAAGTCTGCCACATGACAAATATAATGTGGTATTTTTCTTGGCTTAACTTATATTTAAAGTTTAAGCATTTGTTGGAAAATATAACAGGAAAACACATAGCTCACATGCAATGTATTGAAATGTACACTACGAAAATATAAAATATACAGATACAATGATACCTGTGTGAATTCTGATATGTTCTATGAGTCGTGCTGTTCCTTTGCTGGCATAGTTACAATATCGGCATTTTAATTTCCCATCAAAAGTTCTTTCAAAACCATCTACTAGCACTCCTGAGTTTTCATCCAGTGGAACTTCTACTGAAGGATGATCTAATCCATTTTGATCACCTTCTGTCCCTGCTGTAATTAACAACAGAAAGGCACATCAAGCTTCTTATTGGGAAACATTCTACAGATTGCAGGGAAAAAGGAAAAAGGAGTATTTTTTAAACACTGAGCCTCTTTTCATTTATACAGATGTATGAAAGCTCAGCTGCACCATGTTAACCTACCTCCTTGAAGTGTCTCTGCATCTTTGTCCCCACTAACAGAGCCTGAAATCATGTTCACATGGTGAGTCTGTTGAGTTAGGTATTCCTGAAAATCTTTTACAAAATCCAAAGGTTCTGGTTTCTTTTCACCCATAGTCACACTACAAATTCACCGTGTTGCAAACCTAAAACAGGACATCAAGTTAAAATTTATACCCAAACTGTTTCAGGATTTTTAGTACAGTAATTTGTTGCAAAAGTACCATTCTAACTTACACAATAAAAAAGAAGGTGGTAAGATAAATATAAGTGTCATGTGTGCATATACTTCCTTGTTGCTTTTTCTAAGACATTTTAATTTGAAAAAGAAAAACAACAAAATGAAGAGCTAACATTTTGAAAGGCAACGTGCCAATATCTAGCACCATTTTCATTTTCCGCAATCCTTCTGGTTTATATAGAGACATTCTTAGAAAAATAAACAAATGGGGGCACTCCAGTAATTAGTTTAATGAAAAGAAGGACTAGGGGTGACATGATAGCAATGTTCCAATATCTAAGGGGCTGCCACAAAGAAGGGGTGGGTGGGTCAACCTATTCTCCAAAGCACCTGAAGGCAGGACAAGAAGCAATGGACGGAAACTAATCAAGGAGAGAAGCAACCTAGAACTAAGGAGAAATTTCCTAACAGTGAGAATAATTAATCAGTGGAATGACTTGCCTCCAGAAGTTGTGGGTGCTCCAACACTGGAGGTTTTAAAGAAGAGATTGGACAACCCTTTGTCTGAAATGGTATAGGGTTTCCTACTTGAGCCCTGGATTAGAAAACCTACAACTCCCATCCAACTCTGTTATTCTGTTAATTCATTTGTATATATGTCCATCTAACCAATTAAAAAGATATGGGCAAACTGGGCTAGTAAAGATGCTTACAGGACTAAAGCTGCAGTGCCACCATACCAGTTTGCCTTATGGTAAATAGGCTGCTTCTAACTGGGCCAGTCATAATGACAACCATTTTATGAATAAGCAAGTTCCACTGGTTGCTACTTGGTGAGAACACATCTTACTCTCAACATTCTAAACAAGCCCAAATAAACTGTCCACCCAACAGAAACTGGCTGGGTTTGCAGAGCAAAGCCAGTTTTGTAATAGTGATTTACTGGAAACTACAATTGTTAATTGTTAAGTCACAATAAAAAGCAATCCCATCATGGCTTAAGTGTAGTACATGAAACCAGTGATTTACCACTCCGTGAGACTGTTTACATTAGATCTTTATAAAACCATTAACTCTATTTCTTCAACACAAAACATTTTGCAATGACTGAAGTCTCGCATATGTGTTTTATGATTATATAAGAGTTACTATAAAATTATTGAACATTCCTTGAGCACTTAAAAATTCATCGCAATCCCCAAATATGCATTTCATTTCATTAAAATGGATCCTTAAAACAAGACTGGCTCTCCAGCTGGTGCTTAACTAGAAGGGCTGAATATTGCCCACCTCTGTGCTATGAAAAAAAAAAACCCCATGATTTGAGTAACAATTAAAATGTTTGTATGTGCTTTTAAAGGCAAGATCTCTAAAATGACAATTTTCCTATTAGAAATATCATACCTGAATTTGTTATGTTGAAAACATTGTGAATTCTTCAAATCTTACAAGATTTCTTATGAGATATAAAGCAGATGTGTCCCACTTTTCCTAACAAAAAAAAAAATCAGCAAGAACATATTAGCTAAATTAGCACATCTATTCTTTGTAGTTCAACAGTCATAATGCCCTATATCACATCAAAATTATAGAAAGTAGAAATAAGCTACACCGTAATTTTCAACTTAATGGATATTTGTGAAAGTTCATCAAAATGTACAAATCAACTTAACCGCCAACAATAGAAAGATCACAATCCACAGAAAAGTAACCTTCCCTTATACATAAGGAATCTCATAGATCAGTGATGGCGAGCCTTTTAGAGACCGAGTGCCCAAAAACTGGCCCCGCCCCCGCCCTGCCCCCACCCCACCTGCCCACAGGGCCTTCAGAGCTCGCCGCAGATCACCCAGCAGTGCCATGGCAGCCACGCCTTCTGCCCGCGCCCCGCAGCATCAACTGTGCGCGATGGGGCATGAGGGCAGTGTCTTGTCTACGCTGCCTGGCTGCCATGTCCTTGACTGCACTGCTCCGCGTGGGCCATGCTCGGGGGAGACCCTTCTCCAGGAGGGCTGCTGGTAAGGAGGCTGTCATGGGGGGAGGCAAGTCTGGGGCAACGGCACGTGTGCTCACAGAGAGGGCTCCGAGTGCCGCTTCTGGCACCCGTGCCATAGGTTCGCCACCACTGTCATAGATCATTACTAGATCAGTCCCATCATTTGGAGTAATAATAATTTACAAAGCAATGAAGTCACCACAAAGCACCACTAAGCAAACCGAAAAACCCTGCAACAAAGGAAAATAAAACAGAAGTTATCTACAAAATAAAATAAAATAAATGTAGGCAAACAACACTATATTGGATGAAATAGCAAAAGATAGCTAAACATATCCACAAATGGCAACTTGCTGTTAAAAGGTATGACTCGATTTTATTAATCACGCTCCTGGAGGATAACTTCTTAGAAACAGTAGAACTATTACAACAAGCCAGATTGAAAAATGCAAGAGTTTTTTAGAAATATGACACTCCAACCCGGCAACAGACATAGAGCAGGGGTCCCCAACCTTGGCAACTTTAAGACCTGTGGACTTCAACTCCCAGAATTCCCGAGCCAGCCAAGGTTGGGGACCCCGACATAGAGGATGAAACTCTTAGCTATGGACCTGTCAAAAATATAATCAAGGTCCAGTAATAGTAGGCCAACTCAACACCCAACAACATTCCTTTCATCACACAGCAATCGGTCAGCACCTACAAACTAGACTCATCTCCTTACCACAATTATAATTACAATTCAAAAACCATACACAAAAAAGAATGTTATCCTCCCAACAGGCTATCCCTTCATACAGCTATAACATAGGAAACAATCAACATACAAATAGAATACCAGTTAAATAATTTACTAACAAGTCATCACTTGCAAAACAACATCCACCCACCATATTACACACAAAGAAGGCAAGATAGAAAGATATATAACCTCAGTCAGTCAATGAACCTTGTCTATCCAAAATTCCAGTGCTGATGTTATCTAGTAGGGCAATGAAACACCTACAACCCAAAACCAACCTTGGAAACTGCAAAAATTCAACATGCCAAGACTGAACTATATCTATTTATTCCACTGCAATATATGTTACCATCAGAAATTTTGTCTTGTCGGACTTCACTTTGATCCTACATTTTGCTATCTTCTTAAAACTTCACTATCACCTCACATTATGCTCTCTCTGTTTCTTCTTCAGTTGTTTCCTTTTATAAGCAAATTCCTTGGGATTTACTTTTTCCTCAGCTTTTCAATAGACCAACCTGTCTCTGTTTCAACATTACCTGCAAGTCCCAGTCTAATCTTTAAGCTGCCTTTTCACAGAATCGTGCCTAGAACAGCTACAATTGATTTAATCCCAATATAAAGAAACAAAACTAAACATTACAAAGCAGATGGTGACTGTGAAGGAAAATAATAAAATAAAGCTACAAACTCTTCTCCAAACTCCTTCCCCCTTTTTCTTTGTCTTTCTTTTTCATTCCCATCTCCCTGCATCTCCAATTGCAAATTATTCATTTCCTCTGCTGTCCCTGCTCACCCTCCAACTTGCATATGTAAACTAGACCAGCCCCAGGCTAATGCGTAACTTAGACATGGCTGTGTTTCCACCAAAATTGCTTTTTAATCCTATCACAAAACAATGAAAATTTCTCACCTAAAATAAGAAGAGAGACCACAGATAGCCCATCCTCTTAACAATGGAATTCTTAGCAGCTTTGCTTTACAAATACATTTTCCTTTGTTTAAATATCTATCTTTCTTGCTCAAAATGTGTCCATGAATCAGCTCAAGATTTTCTGCTTATCAACCCCAAAATGTATAAAGATCTCTGCCTTTCTATTATTTAGGATCTTTCTTTCTTGCAAAACAGGTACCCAATGATCACTGAATAAAGATTGGCCATTTCTCCTCAGCATTATGCTCCTTTCTTCAGCTAAAATTTCAGGACACTGACAATATTTTTGTTCACGCTCCTTAAAATGTTTTACTCAATTGACAGAAAAATGCACAACACAGGAACTGATTACAGACACCAGATGAAAACAAATATGAAGTAGTCATTACTACGGTAGCGCTAAACTTTTTAAATTTGAATTATTTCACATTTAAAATATATCACTTGAATGTGATTCAAAACAACTGTTTCATAGGAATACAAGTTAAAATAGGCAAGAAAATGGTAAGAGAGCATCTCTCCACTCTACACGAGTTCAAATCACCAGGTCCAGATGGATTACACTGCAAGGTTCTGAAGGAACTGGCAGACGTGAACTCAGAACCACTGAACTATATGTTTCAAAAATCCTGGAGCACTGGGAAAAGAAATGATGTAGTTCCCATCTTCAAAAAAGAAAAAAAAAATAGATCCAGGAAACTACAGACCTATAAGCCTGACCTCAATACCTGGGAAGATTCTGCAAAAGATAAGCAATGAATCTGCGAACACCTAAAGGCAAACAAAGTCATAACCAAAAGCCAACATGGGTTTGTCAAAAACAGATCATGCCAGACCAATTTTATTACATTCTTTGACCAAGTGACGAAATTAGTGGACCAGAGAAATGCTACAGATATAATTTACTTGGACTTCATAAAGCATTTGATAAAATAGACCACAACCTACCACTTGATAAAATAGAAAATTGTGGGCTAGACAGCATCACCAGCAGATAGATTCATAACTGACTGACCAACTGCACTCAATGTGTAGTCCTCAACAGAACTGCATCTACATGGAGGGAAGTATGCAGTGGGGTACCCCAAGGCTCTGTTTTAGGCCCAGTACTCTTCAGCAGTAATTTGGATGAGGGGATAGATGAGAAACTCATCAAATCTGCAGATGACACCAAGCTGGCAGGAATAGCCAACACACCAGAAGATAAGCTTAAGATACAGAAAGATCTTGACAGACTTGAACATTGGGCGCTATCTAACAAAATGAAATTCAATAGTTAAAAAAGTAAGGTTCAACATTTAGGCAAGAAAAACCAAATGTACAGGTATAGCATATGTGGTACCTGGCTCAATAGTAGTAACTGTGAGAGGGATCTTGTAGTCCTAGTGGACAATCAAATATAAGCCAGAATGTGCTGCCAAAAAAGCCAACACAGTTCTGGGCTACATTAACAGAAGGATAGAATCAAGATGACACGAAGTGTTAATAGCCCTTTATAATGTCTTGGTAAGACCACACTTTGGACTTCAACTCCCAGAATTCTTAAACATCTTAAACAGTTGCCAAGGTTGAGAAATACTGCTTGAAACTCAAAAAGGATTGTGTGTATCTGTATCTCTAGTCTTTATACTGTTGGTGTATTTTTGGTTGCTTTTCTTTTTTAAAGTTTTATTTTTAACTTAAAAGGTTAAAAAAGCTAGTAGAGATTTCTCTGCGGACCGGAGGGGACGTGGTTTCATGTACTGCCTGTATCCTGCGGATGGGGCTTTGCTTGTTTGCGCAGACCGGTTTCTGGCATGCCGCGGGGGTTGGGGACCCCTGGCCTAAGTTATCTAAACATTAAAATAGTAATAATATATAGGTAGTATTATTATTTGTCTTATAACAATAAAACAAATCAAAATTAAAAAAACTATTCAAAGTTATATAAATTACCTTAATTACTTTAGTCCAAATCAGCTTCAAAGCACTTACAGAGGCAAAAATCCACTCCTGAGATTTATGTTCCATCATACTTGGACATACATTTTTCTCATTAATGCCTCTACAATCAACCTGCAAGAAAATGAAACCAGGACATATATTTTAATTAAAAGTGACATTTGCTTTATGTACTTTTAACAGAAGGATAACTTGTATTTTTACTAATCAAGCTTTTAATATAACTTAGGAAATGTTAGTAAGGTCTCAGAAAAAGGAAAATTTCCATTACTCTGGAACAAACATTCATTCATTCCAATGCTGTATATCTCATGTCTCTCATACCTTCTGGTATGACAATTACAAAAAGACATTAGAAAAGCCATTCTTTTCCACAACAGTTAATCTCAACAACAACAGCCAGCCAGCCAAACAACCTGAAACCAGACCATGACTCAGAGGCAACCAAAGGAACAAACACCATTTGCATCACACAGACGATACTTAAACACCAAAGACTATGGCCCAGCAACAAAAACCAACCAATCAAACAGCCGGAAACCAGACCATGGCTCAGAAAAGTCGGGACAAATAACACCCAGACCAATTTACATCACACAAAAGGGTATTTAAAGGCCAATGTCCCGACAGGCTAGCACAATTCAAAGTGCACTGAAGATTCCCCCCCCCCCCAATGGAGACGCTCGGAGATTAAACCAACAGCCCAACTACCAACTACCAACCTGAGCTACTAACGTTCAAACACATCTCAGTTAAAATTTATTTTTATTATATTTTTATTCATTCTTCTCCAAGGGATTTCATATTGCTAACAGTTCCCTTGCTCTCGATTTTATTTTAGCATGAAATAGATTAGGCTAAGTGACTGATAGCTCAATGTCATTAAATGAGATTCACAGCTGAGTAAGATTAGATTTTGGATCTTCCTGATTATCCTTTGACACTATCCTTGTTCAGACATGATACTGTCTTACGATTTTTTTTCTGTATTAGAAATTCATAGTTATAGCAGATAGCTAGCAGAAAAAAATGTGTATGATCCTTGAATTGTTCCCAGCAAAGACAAACTGCCATCTTTATAGTACCTTTCCTGAAATAATTGAAATAGCTCATCTGATAAGAAGGGCAATTATCTGAATTCACACACGGAGAATCATGTGACTGTCCCCCCAATAATAATTATGGTATTTAATCTTCAATAACTTCATACAATTACAGATATTTCTTATCAAAGTCAAGGAACACCTTGTTTGTGATCCTTGTACCAGAATGTAGCCTATAAACATCAAGAACTGATAAAAGTATGTTGCATTCCTGATTTTAATCTAAAGCCCCTAATAATGCCAAAACAAAAAGAAGTGAAAATGTTATGTGTAATACATGTGTAAATGGAAGAAAAGTATTATACTTTTTAAGCTCACAAAACACAGCTACAGCTTCATCCTGGGTGTATACAAGCAGGACAGAAGGAAGGACAGATACTTTCCTGTCTCCCTTGAGCTTCTATTTCTTAAAACCATTTTCTTTTCCTTTACAATCAATCTGAGAAGTTGGTACAGGAGGGAACGAGGATGAACTGTGCCATCTATAGAGATGGTCTATGGCAGCGGTTCTCAACCTATGGGTCGCGACCCCATTTGGGGTCGATCAACCATTTCACGGGGGTCGCCAAGCAAGGCTGTCCGCCATTTTTTCCCCCTTTTCCGGCGGATACCTTACCTCCCTTGAGCTGGGCCAGCTGGTGGTCGGCCTGCTCCATCTCTGCCGCTTGCCAGCTACGCCTCGGCCGGCGCAGGGGGCGGAACCACGCATGTGCGGCGCTCCCGGGCAGGGAAAGTTCTCAACGTACGACCGGTTGGGTAGTCCTTGACTTATGACCGGTTTAGTCCTCAACTTACGACCGGTTTAGTCCTCGACTTATGACCGGTTGGGGTCGCGGCATTAAAAAGGTTGAGAACCACTGGTCTATGGAGATTCTCAGTCATCCAGGTCATAGTTTTCCAAAGGTGCTTTTTCAAGAGGCAACTGGACTTTCTTTTTCTTTGAAGATGTTCCGCTTCTCATCCAAGAAGCTTCTTCAGCTCTATAGAGATGGTATTCTACTTTCCGTGTTGGGATATTTCTTCCAGTCCAGATTCTCCCCCTAATAGATCTGAATTTCCTAATATTAGCAAGCCATAAATTGAAGGGATTTCCAAAGGGATTGGAAATCCTGTCTCTACCCTGGAACAAGTAATTCCAGACTATCATGTTTTATCCACACCTCCACAAAAAATACTTCTATAGTATTATAAAATTAAAATCCAAATAGAGTAAATCATAAATTTTGTGATCTAACAAAAAGAGGTTATGCACAAAACCCTAAGAACTGAATATTACCATTTACGTGAAATTACCTACAAGATCTAGGATGGTTATGGCACAATATTCACTAACAACAACTTTTGAAACAACCACTCTAGCTGGTTGGCCACACCTAACAATTTTGGCTGATCAAAAAAAAACAAAACTCACAGATGGGAGACCACCAGGAAACCTAAGGTAGTAAACTATCAGGAGAAAAATATAGAGGTGGCCTAGTCATATTCATTGAATAAATAAATTGCATATCAAATGTACGAAAGAAAACTGAACAGCTGTGAGAAAGGGGAAGATCAAGAAAATCATGGCTGGATGGAACTGATGAGATTGCAAGACAGAATAGTGACTTTAAAAAATAAAAGGCAATATATGGAATGATTATGGAGATGATGGAAGCAAGGATAGAAGTGTAAATGATATTGAGATAAACTAACTTTAATTTTCTTTTTCCAAGCTCATGTCTTTAATTTCTTTGGCCTATAGTTACAGTATCTTACTACTTTTCTGTGCATGTGTGCGTGTTCTCAAGTATGTGATGTATATGTATGTAATTTGCCTTTAAATAATATGGCAGAGCAACACATTTCAATAGAGTTGGTATTAAGTTACATATCATGTCTGTAGTAGTATAAATCTGGTAATCTCCAGTACTAACAGTCTCACTATAATGCATAAAATCTATAATATCAATATAAACTATCCCTGCACTAATTTTCCAAGGTGGGGGGATCTTTTTTCCCCCCTATATTATCTTAATGGGAAAATTCTTTCAGCCAAAATTCAAAAATAGTGTATACAAAAACAATCTAGGTTGTAGACTGAACATGATTTTTTTTTTAACTCTGAGGTTTCTGTAATGTAACTGAAGAATTTGCTTTGTATTGCATAGTACAGATATAGTAGTTTAATGCTCATGTCTCTTTAATTTGAAATTTGTCTAAGCTTGTCCATATCTATGTTTATGACTCCTTACTGCTATTTTTTTTTTTGCTAAAATAATTTATCAAAACTAAAATGGAGATAATAAAAGAAACAAAACATGCAAAAAGATACACCATTAAAGTGTTTTGGGAAGGAAGACCATCATTTTTTCCTTCATTATAAAATACACTTTACTTTATTCACAGTAGCTGACTATTTCCAGCGAAAAGGAATAAGCAAGTTACATCACCTCTGCTTCAAATCAAAATCCACAGACATCCAGTTAGGAAATGTTTCTACATCTTTGATTACATGGTACAGTTTAATTTCTTATTTATAGGTTAAAGTGGCACTTAAAGCAGAGGCAGAAAATTACATTACGATTATGGTAATCATTCTATTCTTCCTTACAATGTTCATTCAACAGAGGATACTGTATTGATTAAGGTTTCATTTGGATGATTCTTTCACTTCAGTGGCAATCTTCTGGAAATACTTTTTATGCACGTTCAGACAAGCTGAGGGGCATGAAAACATCTTAATGCCTCCAGGAAAACTGTAGTAGTCAAAACACCCCTTTGCACAGCCCTAATAGCTGCCACTCTTACCCTTCTTGGTAACTCTCAGCCTATTTCCCTTCCTTATAGAACATAGTCAATAAAACTTGAAAGGATAGGAAGCAGAGGAACCTACTGTACCTTCATCAGTACCTTGAGAGTTCTGCTGAATGAATTATGCGCAATCCTGTTAGAAAAGAACACTTCATTTGCTAGCACCTATTCAGTTATTTTGCCTGTGCAATCCTGTGCAGTTATGGTTACAGTCACTTTCATATAATTACTCTACATAAAAGCTGGGGAGACCACACAGCGGATACGTAGGCAGTTGGAATAGAACTCAGATTTTTCATTCACCAGAACTCCAAAGGCCTTCTCTATGACTTACTTAGCCTCTGGTCTTCCTTTCTTCAGGCCCACACAAAAACTGGCTTACTTACTACTGCTTTTCCACCTTACCAGAAGCTCTATGCTTATAAACAGCGAAAGCAATTCCTATTGCTTCTATTCTCATCACTAAGACCACCGGGTACTTTCCTTCCCTTTTGGCTTAAGCTGCCAGCCAAGACCGCGTGTTTGGCCACACACAAATTTGTGGACATATAATCAACAGAACCAAAGGCTGGGTAGTCGGCTGGAGTGTTGCTGTGTGTCTCCCGTTTGTGTTCACAGAAAGGAGAGTGTGGTTGTCTGAGGTGGTTAAGTGTGTGAGAAAGTGAAGGTCTAGTGCAGGGGTAGGCAACCTTGGCTCTTTTATGACTCGTGGACTTCAACTCCCAGAATTCCTGAGCCAGCACAGCTGGCTCAGGAATTCTGGGAGTTGAAGTCCACGAGTCATAAAAGAGCCAAGGTTGCCTACCCCTGGTCTAGTGGTTAAAAAAAAAGGTTGTGTAAAAATGGCTGATCAGTAAGGAAATGAAAAGGCATATGAATAAGAAAGCAACCGTGGTAAATGTCCATTGCATCTTTATCACTGTTCCTTATCCCCTCCTCTCCCCACTCTGTAAAAATGAACCTACAGTCAATGCTTTTACCACTTCGTATGCCTTCTCATTTCCTTACTGACCAGCCATTTTTATAAAACAGCCTTTTCTTTAACCACTAGATCAGGGGTAGGCAAGCGTGGCTCTTTTATGACTCGTGGACTTCAACTCCCAGAATTCCTGAGCCAGCCATGCTGACTCAGGAATTCTGGGAGTTGAAGTCCACGAGTCATAAAAGAGCCAAGGTTGCCTATCCCTGCGACTAGACCTTCACTTTCTCAGACACTCACACTCCCCTATTAACACAAACTAGTGACGCCGTTGTAGACCCCTGCAGAGACATAGAGACACTATATAAGAAGAAAAAAACATTCCTGACACCCTCTCGACGTTTGCAGCTCTCCGGGATTTAAATTCTGGCAGCGGCAGTTTTCTCCCTCCAAAGTTGGGCATTTCCTCCCTCTCTCTCGACACACACACACACACACACACACACACACACAAACCCGCTTCCAAGAATGCAATCCCGGGATGGTCACCAGGGTGACCGGGGTGGGGGGCCTGCCTTGCAACCGAAGGGGGGAAAAGACCTTTCGGCTTTCCTCGCTTCCAGGGCTCGACGGACTGCCGGGATCCTCTTTTGCACAACGGGGCGATGGAGGCTGGCCGCAGCTGGTCGTTTCCCTCCCGGAAGCGCTTAAAAGTCACGCTCCAAACTCATCCCGGAGCTCCCTCGTCCTTTTGCCCGCGGACATAGGAGACTCTTCAAGGCGCCTCTCCCGGACACCAGCCTTTTGCCCTTGACTCGCTATCTCCCGCCAGCCACAAGAAGGTAGAGCCTGCCACCTTCACAAATAACGTGACAGAGGAGGAGCAAGGAAGGAAGGAAAAGACTCGGAACAAGGAGGACGACGCTGCCTTCCCCGACTCACCGCCGCTGCACTTTGCAGTCACCTGGGCCCCCAACTCTCGTCGCTACCGCCTCCATGTTTGTTGTGTCTCTCGGAGCTAAACGTAACTCATCGCTTCTCCTTAACCAAGTCCCGCGAGAGTTCGGTACGGTCTGTCCCGCTCGGCCAAGGGGGGAAAAGAGGGGCTGTAAGGAGGATTTCCCAAAGAGTTCGCTTGGTTCATGGTTTTTACAAAAGTTTCCGGCTCTCGAACGGAGATTGCCTCCGGAGCGTGCGGGAGAACCACGCACTAACCAGTCATTTGGGTTGGCATAAACACCGTCTATCTGAGCATAATTTTAAGCAAAGGTTCGTCGCTTGGGCAGATGGCAAGATTTCCTCTGGAAAGGACGACACGAGTGGAGCCGCCATCATTCTTGCCCCGCTGATGCTGGATTCCAACGGGAACCAGAAGTAAAAAGAATAGCACCATCTCCTATCTCTTTGAGGTCCTCAATGCAAATCTCTGATTATCAAACCTCGCGCGGCTGAGCGGGGGGGGGGGGGAACAACCTTGAAGGCGAATTGGGATACAGCAGTAGCGAGAGTGCTTAGAGATATCAACGATGGCACCCGCGGGAGCTTTGGCTTTGCTGAGATGCTGCAGGAAAGTAAGGGGCTGTAAAACTTGGTGGGGCGAGATGCAAAGAGCTGCCGCCCTTGATGGCTCCGTGGCAGAGCGCGAGTTTAACGCGCTGAAGGGTCGCGGTCGGTGCCTGGCACATCCAGATGTTCAAATAACTAGGGCATTGGGGAGAAAAGTTGCTGGTCCAAGTATACAGATCGAGACAAACCCGTGTCCTTGCCGTGGGCAGGAGGCGAAGAAGTTATGAAGCCTGTTTTGCCTACGGGGAGACAAATTCTGAGATGTAGACTCTAAGCTTGGGGTGTTGTGTGAAGCAAACGTTGTGGCTTGCAACACATAATTAATTGCCTAGGCTCTAGGCACTAGAGCAATAAATGAACCTTGACAAGGAACAAAAGCTGTATTTATTGGACCGAGTATGTAAACCGATGAGAATCCAAACGGGACATGTTAAGAGTAGAGTTAGTTCCCTTGCTCTGTGTTTACTCCAAGACGTGGCCGCGTTTGGTTGCAGTCCACAGCTTTATGTTCCGAGATGGCAGTGTTCAGGGGATACAGCATTAAAGCATTGTCACCTTTTAAAATTAAGAATGTATTGATGTTGTATGTAATGAAGGGGTACGGATAAGGTTAGGGTTGTTCAACGAGAAACTACAAGGATAATAAGGTGAAAGGAATATCAGAACTTTTGTATGGCTGTGCTAATTTTCATAGAAGTCCAGTTGCTGAAATTTCTCCTTGTGCACTTATTAAAGATTCAGAAGTCTTTTTGATTTGCTTGATGCGGCCCTAAAACAAGAGTAAATTCTCTCCAATGCTCTTTTCACAGCGAGGAATCTGTAATAGGCAAGCTTTAAGCATATGCCACATTGGCACGTCAAAGGCATACAACATAGTATATTCTTTTCCATTTTTCATTAATTGCAAAAGTGAACCCTTACAGTATTGCACTTAAGAATGAGCCCTGCATGCAGACCTAATTCTGAGTAAAGAGGCTCAAGATTTTGTTATAAATCTCATTTTAAAAATAAAGTTGTGTTTACATTTTATAATACGCTCATTAAATATACCTTGTGTTTATCCAGTTCACTAAGGAACTCTAATATATTTACATAGACCTAAGCAAGATAGTTGAATTGAGAATGAAGTAAAAGGCATAAGAGAAAACATTTAGTCATTGTAAATTAAGATACTTTTAGCACCTTTTAAAATAAATACAGGTAATCCCCAAGTGACTAGCGTTCACTTAACACTCGTTCAAAGTTATGTGATGAGCGCCCCCTTAGTGCTTACAAGCAAGTCCCGTAGTAGATTGCACCAGGCAGTCGTTCGCCCTTTTGAGCAACCATAGAGGCTCTGCAACATTCACCCTGGTTATTCTCTCCCTCCCCACCCCAGGTCTCGCTAGGCACCAGGCCTTCAATACTCACCCAGCGAAGATCAAGATCCTTCGCTTTCTTGGTTGCTCCAGGCCTTCAGTGCGTTCGCAGAGAATGGAGGCCTAAAGTAACGCAAGATCACATAAGATCAGTGGGGCGAGATCTCACGCTACTGATCTCGTGTGAGCTCATGGTACTTTAGGCCTCTGTTCTCTGCAACGGAGAATGGAACTGAAGCTGGGGGACGCTTCCACGTGCCTCTGGAGGCTGGATCGGGGCTCCGGAGGCCTCTTCCAGGCCACTGCGGCTTGGATCTAAGGCCGGGGGAGGCTTCCGTGCCCCCTTCGTGGCCCGATCCATGCTCCAGAAGCCATTTCCAAGCTGCTGCTGCCCAGATTTGAGTCCAGGGAACGCTTCCACCACCACCCCGTAGCCCAATCCGGGCTTTGGAGGCCTTTTCCAGGCCCAACCGGGTTATCGGGTATCTTAGTGGGTCAGGGAGGCCTTGGGGGCCTGTTCCAGCACTAGGCCCTCCATGGCCTTCCCCACCCTGAGATACATCATGTTCACTTAACGAGCTGCGTGTGTTTTAACGAGCAAGGGAGTGATCTCGTACCTTGAACAAGATTCACGAGTTTTTGAGTTATGAGTGGAATGGGCAGGCTCCATTACACTTGTAACTCGAGGACTACCTGTATATTACCCATATGTTTAAGGCTTATATATATAATCTGTAACACAGCCATGTGGAACAAATTAGAAGTTCAGATTTTATATGAAATATCATTATTTGCTGAATCTAATATTAACTAAATATTTTCTTTTTTTTTCATCTTAAAATATTTTTGCCCATAGACAGGATGGAACATGCCGCTCTGCATAAATCATTGGATGACTCATTCTTGTCTCTCTAAATCTTTCAAATCAGAAGCTTTGCCACATATAGTCAAAGAAGGATTAACTTGTGCTCCACTTCAGACATTTACAGAAGAAGAGTTAATGATTAAAGAATCAGGTAATGTGTCCAGTGTAATTAAACAGATTCAAATTCTTTCAGCAAAATCCTCTATAAATTTGGCAGGATTTCCACTAGTGATTTAAACAACTTCTAGAATTGCTCAACTTTTTTTGTGCTGATACAACAGTAACAAGATCAGATTTTGGAAAACCTCAGTGATGGAAGCTTGATTTTAAAAGATTATATAAGTACCTAATAGAGAAATACCCCAAACCCAGTATTTATAATAGTTTGTAAATGGGTTAATTTATAAAATATTTGCTCCTACCTGGGTATTGTGCAAATAGCAGTCTGTGTAATTCTGAAGGACAGAACACTGACTGTTTATGCTAAAGGCATGCTAATAATATGAGTGCAACAAATTCAGTTCTTCTAGCACTGTTCTTCATAAGCACGGGTGTCAAACTCGCCATGTCACATGACGTGTCATGATGTATTGCAACTTTTTTTGCATTGCTGGAGCTGGGGTGGGCACGGCCTCTGTATGATGTAACCAGACCATGGGCTGGCAGTTTGATACCTCTGATCTAAAGACTACCTTACATGCCAATATATTGTTGTTTGTATCCCTCAGCTTGGATGTTTGTGCAGTGTATTGGCAGTCAGTCAGTCTGCTGTTTAAATATATATATATATATATACATTAAAGCTTGATTCCTTTATATCCTTGTTTCTTTTATTTAGTAAAAAAATTTGCTCAAGAGCAAATTGTTCCATTAGTACAAAAAATGGATGCCGATGCAAAAATGGATGATTTTTTATTTCAAGGACTATTTGAAAACGGGGTTTGTACATTATTTTTTATCCTTAAAAATGACTTACGCTTCTTTTTCAACTTTAACTACAATGTGAACATGCTAGGTTTTATACAGTATGAACTCTATGTACGTGCAGTATATTGGTTGTTAGGTATAATAATATGATATATTAGAGTATTATAATCTAAAAATGAATTATGATCATTGCTGAGTGAACATTGGGACAGAATGCTGGTTTTCATTTTTTTCTGTAGATTTTACTCTTTATCTTCTACTTAAAGGGCAGACAATTTAGCAAATTGCTTCAGTGGAAATAGATTGGGGAAGATACATGTGTAGTGTGCAACAAGCATTTTGATTATTCTTTAATAAGAATAAAGATCTCACAGCAATCAACAAGAGTGGTTTATGTATCACTGATTTCAAGGTCTGCTGCCTAATAGTCCATTGACTTACTAGATTTAATCCCAAGTAATTATACAACTAATTGTGGAATTATTTAGAAATTCAATTGGATGTCAGTGGCTCTTGCTTTGACTAGAACTTTTGATATTGGAGTATAAATCTCGACTTGTACACTTTTCTTCTCCATAAAACAAAAACTTATCCTGTTTTTCTTAGTTAATGGGTATTGAGCTTGAAGCAGAATATGGAGGAACTGGATCTTCTTTCTTTTCTACCATTCTGGTTGTTGAGGAGTTAGCCAAAGTTGACCCATCGGTATCACTTGCGTGTGAACTCCAGAATACTTTCAGTAATAAAATGTTTACAACATATGGCACAGAAGAACAAAAGAGAACCTATTTGCCCAGGTTGGCAAAAGACATGGTAAGTAAAGTACATTCATGAGTAAGTTAAAACATAAATTTACAAAATAAATGGCAGTAGTGCCATTTACTATTACTAGTAGGTGAGTAATATTACTATTACTATTAATATGAAATTAAGATCCCAATCAACATGCAGGTTACACTGAAACACTGTGATGTTCAGGTTAACATTAGCATACTCCCAATTGGAATTGCACAGGCAGTCCTTGACTTATGACCACAATTAGAACCAGAATTTCTGTTGCTAAGCAAGGCAGTTGTTAAGTCGCAGCCAGTTTTACAACCTTTTTTTTGCCATGGTTGTTAAACTCCTGCAGTGAAGTGAATCCAGTTTGCCTCATTGATTTTGCTTGTGGGAAGCCAGCTGGAAAGGTTATCCCAAATATACTGCAAGCATCATAAATACTTGCAGGTTGCCAACCGTCCGAATTTTGATCATGTGATGCTGCTATGTTCGTAAGTGTGAGGATCCATTGTAAGTCACTTTTTTCAGTGTGATTGTAACTTCGAATGGCCGCTAAATGAATGGTTGAAAGTCGAGGACTACCTACTGTATGTAGAGTTGCTATTGATTTATTAGACATTAAATGTCTGTGTTTTAAAACATAATCTCTTACTTAGATTCACTGTCTTGGATACTTGCAAATTTTGAAGTTCAAAATTATAGCGTATTTCACTGAGTAGAAAACCAAGGGCAGTCTGGTGGTTTTTGACAGAAGTCTGAAACGTTAATTTTAAATGTTACATTTTATTAAATTATTAAATATTTCATTTTTTTATTTATCACATTTATATAGCCGTCCATCTCAATGAAGATGACTCTGAAGGGCATACAATAAAAAACAGACCATAGAAAAACCAAACATTAATAAATAAATAAATAATATTTAAAAATATTAGGAGGGAGCATCTTTACACACATTTAAATTAATAGCTTTGACCTGATCAAATATGCAGTAAATATATGTGTGAAATAGAAAAGGTGGCATGGCTAATTACATTTAAATAGCATATCCTTCAAAACTATTGTAAAGAGAAAGCTTTTCAAATGTTTTTCTTGATTGACTACCTGCCTTTATCATTATATCAATGGCTAATTGTGCCAATACAATAGTAACCAAGCCTTTGCCTCTGTATTTTATAAATTGTCTTGACCTTTTTCAAGGCCAATACCATAAAGGGAAAGATTTCTCTGATTACTTTGCCAAACCTAGATGTTCAGTGTCCAGTGGAATTAGCTGACAACTGAATTCTATGTTAAATGGTAGATGGGCGCCATCTGCATTTCTGAATCAGGAGCTGGCAGTGATGCTTTCTCCATGAGGACTCGGGCTGAAAAGCAAGGGGATTACTACATCATCAATGGATCAAAGATGTGGATTAGCTTTGCAGAACAAGCAGGAATTTTTTTAGTGATGGCAAATACAAATCCTTCAGCAGTAAGTAGTTAAAATCACTGTAATGTGATTGTACATGTATTGCTATACTAAGGTTAAAAATATACGGTAATGCCAACCTTACATCTTGCTTTTTCCAGTTGTCATTTTCACATACATCTTCAGTTTATAGAGTATCTTCATCTGCTTGGAAACTTCAACAGACAAATAGGGGCAGAAATCGTGGTCTTTGCCTCTGTTCCAGGGTTTTCCCCCCATTAATCTGTGGAGACCTGCTTGTTCAGACCAATGGTGAACAGCAAAGCCTACTATGCTTGAAAATAAGGTGTTGGTACTTTGTGACCACACTGAAGATTGAAGTTTTGACCATTTGCAGGTGGCCTAAAGGATTATTCAGGAAGGGACTGTCTTTGATCCAATTACAATGCAAACAATAAATAGCCTGCTTTTCTTTGCTTTGCTTCAATGTTTTCAAGCTATCTTGGTCTCAAACAGTTTGCTTCTAATCAGAGGCTGATACTCTCTTCACCTATCCAGGAGAATGTTGCAGATCTTATGCTGTAAAGCAGGGGTATCAAACTTGCAACGTCATGTGATGTGTCGCGACGTATCGCGACTTTTTTGCCATTGCCGGGAATGGGGTGGGCGCGGTTTTGCTATGATTCATTGGCCCGCGGGCCGGCAGTTTGACACCCCTGCTGTAAAGTGACAAACACAAATTTTTAGTGCAGCTGAAGTTTCATAAAAATGCCAAACCTCATGAGAGATAACTCCTTGAATCTCATTTAATGAAACAAAATCTTATGTAATTTCAGATTCCTTGCCTGAATGAGCAATTTACACTGAAGTCTCACAAATTTTTGTAGTTTTTTATTCATTTGAGGTTTGTATGTACAGTATATCTGTACAGATGATCCAGAAGTGGTGTGGAATGGTACGGGCATTGTGTCGCCAAACCAAACACTATTATATTAACCACGGTGCTTTTGCTTAGAGAATCCATGCGAGTCTTGATATAAAATACGATGCTATGGCAGGAACTGCAGTTGGATCACCACTGTAGGAAAAAGTAATCCCCAATTATGGATGCTCAAAGAAGGATCCCCTTTTTTGAATAGAACTTTGAGTATGAATTATTTTGCAAGGGTTGGAATATATTTATCTGGCATATACTCACCACATGGTTAATGTATTATTGTATCTACCTTTTTTCCCAGGGCTATAAAGGAATTACATGTTTCATAGTAGACCGTAATACAGATGGCCTGCATGTAGGAAAGAAAGAAGATAAGCTGGGAATCAGAGCAGCATCTACATGTCCTGTAACATTTGAAAATGTGAAGGTAGAATAAAACTTGTAAAGCAGTGTTCTGAATTTCTAATTCTATCAAGTAAGTTATAGGAGTCCATGAATTTGGAAAGAGAATGATGTATTTCAGGTTTGCATTTTGTATAGATGGGTGATAGCCTAATATATTAAATATATTATCAATTGGAAGGCACATGGCCATAATTTATAATTAACCAAGCTTAAAGCCAATTTCTGAATATCAAAAATTGCACCATTTTGGTTTTCTGCTTTGTTTTTATTTATTTATTTCTAAAATTTGGATATCGCCATTTAAAACTAGATTTTCCCAGAACTGTTTTTGAATGCAGTGTCATAATAATGGCCTTTTTATTTTTGGAAACAACAAAAAGAGTCAATACTGATTATATATATATATATTTTTGGTTTTTTTTTATTTTGTTTTTGTAGGTTCCTGAAAGCAATATAATGGGACAAGTTGGTCAGGGTTATAAGTATGCTATTGGAATGCTGAATACAGGAAGAATTGGCATAGCTGCGCAGGTGAGTAAACTGGAAAATAGTTGCCATCAATGGGCAAATCACAATAAAAGAGGAACTTTAACTCTAGAGTTCCCCTTTGATTTTGAGAATAATTGCCCTTGCAATAGTAAGCTGAAAAAGAAGCTCAGTAGTCACACGCAGAGTTTAAATGCATGAGAGAGTCAGTTAAGCAGGAATGAGAACAGTAAGTATGGAAACAATCCTGACAGTTGATTCCAAAGAAATGCATATTTAGGGATAAAAGTGTTGTCCATACATAATAGAACAACGAATAATTTTAGGCATGCTCAAAAACCTGACTTTGGATTTTTGCCTTTTTGAACTACAGGCAACTGTCACATACTACAATCTACCTTTGAAAATGCCATCTGTTTCAGAAATCGCTTATTATGAAAAAAGGAACTATTTTTATTTTTAATGTAATTTTATTGAAAGTTTTAGAAAGGAGGAAAAATGAGTTCAGACTAAAATAGAATAAGAAAGGGAAATGGGGAAAAAAGAAAAAGCCAAGGTAGAAAAAGAAATGAAAAAATATATGAAAATTAGAAAAGAAAAAAAATGATATAAAGTTGTGACTTCTGATCTTCTTTATGGTGGTTACAAGTACAATTGTACATTTACCTCTTTCCATAAAGTTATGCCGTGACTCTGTTCTTCGTATATACTATATAATCAACAAAAGAGAAGGGAACTATTTTTCAATCAAATGAAATCATAGCTTCTTTTGGGGGCATGGAATTAGCTGCATAAATTGTTGAATCACAGCTGCTGTCTAATCTTAATATTAAATATTACAGTTACTCTTTGTATGGATGATAAATGATCATAAGAGATCCATCAAAATTACATTGATAGAATAGTTATTCTGCTAAGACAATCCTAGAAATTCCAATATGTATCTATAGCTGCTCTGAATAGTCCATTTGAAGTCTTGTAACTTTTTCCTGGATTTAATTCTTGTGAAAGACAGTTTATCATTCTTGCGCTACATTTGGGTTCTTTGTGAAGTTCCATACTTGGCAGATTAGATGTCTTTTGTTGTGCAGAAGGACTTTATTTCAAAAGTACCGATCCAAACCTTTGGAGTAAAGCAGATAACTCTGTAATCTATTCTTTGCCGCAGTACTTCTCTTACTCCTCATTAATTCTTTTTTTAAGGGAAGGCATTTTATGGCTTCCAGATGTTTCTGGATTACAGTTTCTTTGTTTCATGGCCCTGGGTCATATTAGCTGACTATGTTAGGACAGCATGCCCGCTCTATTTTAGGATGAACAAGTCTAGGATTAAGTTACCTGGCCTTCTGGAACCGCTATTTAGTTATAAACCTATTTCAATAGTTTCTATGAAATTAAGTCGCTATGTGTGAATTAAGGTGCCTTGAAATAATTTTAATGTTTGTTTATCTGCACACAGATGCTGGGATTAGCACAGGGGTGTTTTGATCATACTATCCCATACACAAAGGAAAGAACCCAGTTTGGAAAAAGCATTTTTGATTTTCAGGTATTGATTGATGTGTTCTGTGCAAGAGATATAAACATAAAATATAAATAATTATGACTGGTAGAGATAGAGATAAACATTATAAACCATACTGTAATGTTACTATTCTACAGCAGCTAATACTAAGTATTTACCACAAAGTAATATATTGCTAGTCCATGTACGATATGCCATAAACTAAATAAATAATAACCACAAAGTATTAAATTGAACAACATATCTAAAATGTGACTACCGTTCCAGATGAAAATTCTTTACCTTTTATTATTTCATATATCATGACAAAATTGTTACAGAATTCATCTGCATTGTCAATACTGATAGCAGTTGTAATACATATTATATATAGTACTGTATGTAACACATTTTGATGAATGACAGTGACAACAGTGATTTCCCCTTCTTTGTCCAGTTTTTAATTCAATTTTGGCCATTCTAGCCACTGACCTTTACACACTCACTCATAACTAAGCACTTTCAAGCACAATTAGATTTATAACTGAGTAAAGGATTGCTTAAGAATTGCAAAGATGCTACCATAAGATTGAGAACTCCATGTATAGTTGATGGTCATGAAAGGAGATTTAATTTTTCCTGAAGCTAATGTTTCAATATAAGTTTTATTTCTAAGGGACTGCAACATCAGATTGCTCAAGTGGCCATTCAGATTGAAGCTGCAAGGTTGCTGGTCTATAATGCTGCCCGATTTGCAGAAACTGGGAAACCATTTATAAAACAAGCAAGCATGGCTAAATATTATGCAGCAGAGGTAAGCTCTCTATTTTTTTTTCTGTTTGAATTTTAAGCAGAACTGAAGGGGAATTATTGTTTCTTTCAGGTCTCAACTCTCTTTGTTTCAGCCAGCTACTGTATGTAGAGGAGAAAAATGGAACCTTAAATATATTTTATAGGATTATTTAAAAAAGAAAGAATAAATTATTTCCTACTTTAAAAGACAGAAATTATATTATAAATTTCGATTTTGTGTGTGTTTCTTTGCAAACTAGATAGGACTTATATGCTGCTCTGGTCCCAAAGGACTTCTGAGTAGAGTTTTGTTTTTGGGAGATATTTTTGCTGCCTTGGACCACTCCCTGCAGTTTTTCTGGCAAGGTTTTTTGGGAAGTGGTTTGCATTGCTTCCTTCTTAGGGCTGAAAGAAAGTGACTGGCTCAAGATCACCCCACTAGCTTTGCGCGAAAGGCAAGATTAGAACTCACAGTCTTCTAATTTTTAGCTTGATACCTTAGCTACTACACCAAACGGGCTTTCAGTGGCTAATAGTCCCTCTTAAAATAAGAAATTAAATACAAACAAATTAGAGTGTGCTATCACTGCAAATTTTATCTTATTGAAGACTGTAAATTGAATCATATACTGATTTGTTATCTCTGAAATAAAATTCAAATTCAGGTTGCCATGAGATCAAACATTTAGTTTGGTTTGGTTTAAGCATCCCCATTTAATTTTTTGTCATATGAATATCAACAGTTCTTTGTCAGATTCTTCCCAGGTTATATGGCAAATTTCATTATTATTTCATAATAAACTGCTATGATCAAAAGAATTGTAGTTTAATTTGAAGATATTTGGTTTGGGGAAGGAGGATAGATTATATTTAGAGAAGGTATGAAAGTGACCTATATATTGATTAGAGTTAAAGTATGTTTATATTTGATTGTTTTTATTTGAGTTAAAGTATGTTTATATTTGATTGTTTTATATGTGGGTAGTTATATTTAGATTGGGGATGATGTTTATTTAATCCTGTAATCAGCTCTGGGAAGTCTGGGGGGGGGCTGGGGCTGGGAGGGAGGGTAGAAATAGAAATAAAATAATTAGGAGTTTTGATGTATGGTGAGAAGTAGAAATGTGTATTAAATTAGGAGTATTGATGTATGGAAAAATAGAGAATTTTGAGTGCTCGGCTAGCACCTCCAAACCGTGTCTGAAGGGTGGGAGGAGGAGAGAGGAGAGGAGAGATAGGAGGAAAGTAGGTAGGTAGTAAAGAGGGCGGATGTGGGGAGGGGGTGCTGCCGAGCTGACGCTCGGCTAGCGCCCCTAAACCGTGTCCGAAGGAGGAGGAGAGGGAAGGAGGTGGGATGTGTAGGGAGGTTGAAGGAGAAAAGAGGGCGGACGCGGGGAGGGGGGGCTGCCGAGCTGTTACTGAAGTTGTTATGTTAATGTATGCTTATATTTGTATTTGTATGGGGGGGGTTATTTTAAAATTAATAAAATTTATATATATATATATAAAAAAAGAATTGTAGTTTCCCAACCGAAATCCATAAGCTTTAGAGCTCTTTAATTATGCATCATTAGCTTAACATGGCATTATTTGATTAATGTTTTGTATTTTTTGTAATATATTTATTAGAGGGGTGGTTAATAGTAGAAACCAAAGAGTTCATAAACCCTCACAACAGTCTTACTGTATATCTTAAAGGTTGCAACTCTAACAACAAGTAAATGTATTGAATGGATGGGTGGAGTTGGCTTCACGAAAGATTATCCAGTTGAAAAATTTTACAGGGATTGCAAGATTGGTAAGTTGTATATGATGCATTTCTATGTTGCATTATATTGAATTCAGAATTTAATTATTGCAAAGCTGTTAAGCATCAATTTTAAGAGTTTTCTGATAGATATTCAGTGGCAAATTCTTCATTTATCTGAAAAGAAGCATTTTTCTTTTCTTTTTCCTTAGTAATTTTCCTTTAAAATGGAATTGTTAGCTTAGATGAGTTGAAAATATGGTAACGAAAGCTGATACATTTCTTCTATCTAATTTTCTTAGAGGAGGAGTAGTTAAAGTTCACAGTAATTTTCCTTTGTATGCATGTTTATGTGTATATATTATTCATTAGATTTAGTTATTAGATTTTTATCCTACCTTTATTACTTTATAAATAACTCAAGGTGGTGAACATACCAAATACTCCTATTACATCCATTTTAGCCTTTTCATTCATCTCACTTCCCTGAATATCCTCATCAGTTCTGTGAATAAATGTTACACCACCTTCATTCAGTTCAATTACATCCTTTCTCTTAATTTCACACACAATGTATTTATTTTTCTTCCTTTCATTTGGTTAATTAATTCATATCCTTGTTAAGTAAGCCATGATGGTTTTGTTCACACATAATGCTTTAAATCATGGCTTATGGCTGAGCTGATACATGATCAATCAAAATAAAATAAATCACGTTATGCTTTAGAACAATATATAAATCCAATCATTGTTTCATCAGTAAACGACTTAGTGATTAATATATCCCTAACTCCACTGAACTGTCATTTATACAGGTTGTCATTGAAATAAATTTAACAATTTCATCCATATCAATGTAATAGCCTGTGAGAGATAGGAGGAGGAGCTACAGACTAGACAAACAGCATGTAGAAGATTTCTCAGAACCAGGAGGGAGAATGGAAAATCAGAAACTAGTCCCTAGTTTTTCAGGGAGTAAAAGGAACATAGAGGAGAAATATTTTCAGTCCTGCAAAATTGTGTTAATGTAAGCTTATAATAAAGATAAAGTTTGTACTCATGGTTGAGCTTCGTGTCTGGACTATACAAAGGACTAACAGCAGTTGATTGCCTCCCTTACATTTACCTTGTGATAAAGTTTTACGTATCTACTGAAAGGCTAACAAACTGCAGGTTGCAAACATTCCTATTAAAATACATTACAGAATGTTTAGCTCGGCCTTGATTACATATTGAATCTTTACAGAAGGGTGTTTGCTGAAAGTGCTTTAATCAGTTTTTGTATGCCTCCCTGATTCATTTTTTTCCCCCTGATGGTTTGTTTCAGGTACCATATATGAAGGAACTTCAAATATCCAGTTAAACACTATTGCAAAATGCATTGCCCAAGAGTATTGAAATTCCAGGAATTAAGTGACTGTTGCCAACCTGATTACTTCTCAGAAAGTTAAATATGGTTTTACTTCTTTGTGGGTTGCAGATTGCTGGTTTTAGAACAAGGAAACAAATTACAGTAATTTTTAATCGTTGTGCAACTTTCTGTACAAGTGTACAATGTAAATGGCTGGACTATTTGGAATCAGTAATACGACCCTAAGAATTCTTACTTGTTTTTCCAATCACTGTGAAATAAGAGGTTATGCACTTCCACACTCCCTTTTAAACAAACAAAGAAACAATCTTGTCTGCTTTTGTACTAGACCAGTGGTTCTCAACCTTTTCTTCACCATGGATACCCCTTTAAATATCTTTTGTGGCCACGAACCCCCCAAGACTTAACTCAAGATTTAAATCATAACATTTCTTTAAGCCTTCGCGGACCCTGTGACGACATTGAGGCCGCTCAGGTCCACGGACCACAGGTTGAGAACCACTGTATTAGCCTGTCAAATATTTAGGACGTCTTTATAATTCTGTTTATCAAAGTGATAAGCCTGAGCATATTCAAGAATGTTCCAATACTCTGCAGCACTTGCATGTTAGTGCTAATAGTAACAATCAGTCCTTGAAAAGATTATCTTACTATTTAGAAAATGACAAAGTAAATACTTAAGAGCTGTGGTGGTGCAATGGTTAGAATGCAATATTGCAGGCTAATTCTGTTGACTGCCGGCTGCCAGCAGTTTGGCAGTTTGATTCTCACCGGCTTAAGGTTGACTCAGTTTTCCATCCTTCTGAGGTCGGTAAAATGAGGACCCAGATTGTTGGGGGCAATAGACTAACTCTGTAAACTGCTTAGAGACGGCTGTAAAGCACTGTGAAGCAGTATATAAATCTACGTGCTAGTGCCAGCTACTCAGTGATTGGGTAACTGGGGAGATGAAGCAGATTTTTATCCTATGCTGTTCAGATAGTGATACTGTATGTATGTATGCATGTATGCACGCATATATATTTGTTAGTAGTATGGTAGATTTCCTAACGGGAACCCTGTTACCTTTGTTTGAAGTGTCCAGTGTTTAACGACAAGATGAAAGTCATTCAGAAGCAGCAGTTTTATCACTTTGTTCCAGGTTTCTTAATCCCACCCAGTAGAACCAATATTGTAGGGTTTGGGGTTTTTTTAGGAGCTTCAGAGTTCTAAATTTTCTCCATCAGGGACATAGTTGAGGACAGGGAAAATTTTGGTTCTTATATACAGTATACAAAAGCCTGCCAATTTTATCCTGTTTCTCCTTTCCTTATGCCAGAGATTTTTCTATGAAGGCAGGGAGCGGAGATACTACTTTCAATTCAGAACTCTCTCTTAAATCTCAAAGAGGGATTCCCAGTCTTTACTACAGTCCTGCAATTGCAGCCCTTTTACACTCTATGTTTGATCCTCAGCATTCTGTATAAATTAAACATAAGTACCAGTATTCCCAATTAAACATTAGTTTCTGAAGAATTCTATTTATTTTGACATATGAACTGTTGCAATGTATTCTAGAATAATGTGTTAGAATAGAGGCCTCCAACCTTTTGGGCACTAGGGACCGGTTCCATGGAGAGAGTTTTTTCTGCGGACCAGAGACTGTGGTTTTACGTGCTTCCTGCATCCTGTGGATGGGGCTTTGCTTGTTTGCACGGACCGGTTTCTGGCATGCTGAGGCCCAGTGCCGGTTCGTGACCAGGGGTTGGGGACCCCTATGTTAGAAAGCATAGATGATATACTGTATAAAGACAACAAGAACTTGTGTTTTACATTGAACAATGTGTGGAAATGTTGGCTTCTTGAAAGTGCAAATAAGAAAAAATACAAGTTAAATCAGTGAGCTTGCCTTAGCTGCCATCACAATCTTTGCCTTTATTGGATTATAGAATGTATTCTACCTCATTGGGAGGAATTGTGGCAACAGACTTATCAGATGAAAGTGCCTGCTTTATTTAGTGCCATATTTGAAATATAGATGTGTCTTACATATATAAATCACCTATGTATGATATGTGCCCCTACTAGTACTCACGTTTCCCCAAAAGTAAGACTTACCTCGAAAATAAGCCCTAGCTTGATTTTGGGGGGTTGGCCTAATATAAGCCCTATCCCAAAAATAAGCCCTAATTTTGGGGTGAGGCACACACCTAAAAATCAAGCTGGGGTGAGGGTGTGGAGCTACCCCATACGTCCTGTACCCACTTAACTTGCAGCCAGGCCTCTCCTCGCTGGTCTACTTCTTCTGTGGCATTCCAAGGCCTGCATTTCACAGTCAGCGTCCTTTCCGGAAGGACACTGCAGCCGAGAACCGAGCTATGGATTCAATCCATAGCTTGATTCTGCAAGGTTCTGCAAGATTGAATCCATAGCTCGGTTCTCAGCTGCAGTAGCCTTCCGGAAAGGCCTTTGACTGCAAAATGCAGGCCGGAGCTCCATTCTTAGTTGCAGAATGAAGCTGCTCCTTTGGCCGCAGAAGGAGTGGGCCGGCTGGGCAGGGCTGTTGGTGCCAGAGGTGAATGGAAAAGACACCCTCCAAAAATAAGATCTGGTGCCTCTTTCAGAGGCAAAAAAAATAAGACCAGGTCTTATTTTCGGGAAAACACGGTAAGTAAGACTGATCATTTGAAAAGGGGATTATTCATCGCATTTGCACAGAGGAGCAAAGAAGACAAAAAGGACATGAGAAAAGAAGCAACCGTAGAACATTGGGCAATAAATATACTGACATTGTAAACTGTCCAGAGATAGTTATAAAGCACTATGGGGCAGTATTTAACCTCTAAGTGCAATTGCTATTGCCGTTCAACATTCCTAAATGCTTATTGGCCCAAGCCTGTTAGAGAAGGGAGTGAAAATGAGATATGATTTGCACAGGGAATGTAACATAATCTCTTGTAAACGGCACTTGTGAAAGTTGCTTAGCTTCCGCTGACATTTTATATGCCTGGCTAGGAAGAAGTGGTGCGCTATGGAATCATCGTGTGTTTTGAGGTCCCACGGATGGTAGGAGAGAGACAGTTCTAAGGATAAGAACGCAAAGTCTCCAGAACATATGCAGGCCTATTGGTTATGTCTTTTAAATGTCAAGTGCTACAGCACTTTGTCTCATTTTTAAATTGTCTTCGGGGATGAGTAACATCCTACTCTTGACTGGGAAAGATATATACTGTATATACATGTGCACATAATACACACATATGTATTCTACTTTTTCTCTAAATCTTTAATGCTACATGAAAAGCCTTTGCTTGCCTCCCCCTTCTCAAGTAGCTCTGAGCCCAACAATAACAGAAATATAAATACAAATTAAACTGTGTGTCAGATAGCCATTTTGGAGAGTTTTACATCTTTTTAAGAAGTTTACCTCTGTTGTTATCTATAAAAGTCAAAAAATATTTTCCAAGTGGGAAATATGGTCAGCGGATGGATCGTATGTGCAAAAGCAATTTTTCCTTCTCTATTGTAGGCATCAGCGTCCTCCCACTCAATATTTTGGAAGTTTGAACAACTCTAAACTGTGTGGGGGAGTAGCTGAAGGTGGGACCGTTAACTCTTCTATGATTGTTTTAAAGAACGACATGGGTCAAACATGACGACTGTCCGTTAGAGGAGATCTGGATCTGTCGATTGAGATTTAGGTTGTATAATTGAAAAATAAACTTTAACAAAACATAGTTCGTAAGGAACGAACCTATTTATAATAGGACAAATGAAACCAGATGTACATTACTTGACATAAGATTTTTTAAAAAAAAAAGATTTTTTTTTCCAACTTAGCGGTACATTTTGCAAACAGAACATCTAATACGGGCATATGTTTGTATTGCTTGTATGTGTGTATTGGTGATGCAAACTTGATTCTTGGATATGTATTTTGTAATTTTCACATAGTGATTATAAGCTTCATCTGCAAAATAATGCTGTGAATCTGAAAAGGTAATTAAATGCAAAAGTTAAGTAAAAGAGTAATGAAATCGTATAAGGTATGTGGTCTCTACACACAAGGATCACAAACAGCACAAAGTGTTTGAGTTCCATGCTTCTTTACCTTCTTCCTATAGCATAGACCTCATTTGCCTCTTCCATTCTTCTTGCCAGCTATTCATAAAAAAATCAAATACATGTCAGATGTCTCATCTAGTTTATTGTATCCTGAAATAGCCGACACACAACTAGCCATAGAGAAAGTGACATTGGACATAACATCCTAGTGCGGGATGGGAAACTTGCTTATGTTAAGGACAACATATGGTACTTAGAACTGTGATGGCGTAGTGGTTAGAATGCAGTACTGCAGGCTCCAGGAGTTCGGTTCTGAATGGCTCAAGGTTGATTCAGCCTTCCATCCTTCCGAGGTTGATAAAATGAGGATCCAGATTGTTGGGGGCAATAGGCTGACTCTGTAAACCACTTAGATGACATGGTTCCGAAAAGAAGTAGCTTTTCAAAGAACTTTGAGGCTTATTTACCTTAAAGAATCCTTTATTAGGCTACATAGCTTCGGCACGAACAATAAAAAGCCAAAAACTGAACCTCCCACCCCACGAGCACCCGTAACAACGCATAACTCACTCCTTCATTTTACAGTCATCAATCATATGCTCCAATTAGTTTGAAGTGTGAATTTCTCCCTCCCTATTTCTCCTGTTACGCTGACCTTGGCTGTGCTATGCTGAGATATTGTTATGATTAGCTGGCATACTTTCCCACCTACTAGGCTAGTATTGTCTGCTTTAACTCTAGAAGTGATATGTAGGCTAAATAAAACATGTTTGCTTCTTCACATATGGCAAGCAAGAACATCCAATGTTAGCAGACTTGACATTAGAGAAGACTGTAAAGGACTGTGAAGCGGTATGTAAGTCAAATGCTATTGCTATTATGGTAGGACAGAGGTTGCATTCATTCAGTCCAGACACATGCACACACAGAGTGAAGTGGTTTGCAGGCTAACTATTTTTGCACACCATGGCCGTTCAAGCTACATTCCCATTCCCAAATCCATGCTGGCAGCCTATCAGGCATCCATATATTCAGTCACGTAGTTGCAGCAATGAAGGTAGACAGCATTTTTCTTTTCAAATTCTGCTGGTTTATGTATGTATTTTTAATGGGATACTAAAAAAAACCCCATAAAAATAATGTATTGTAAATAAATATACAGTAAATATTTTAAAACTAACTTTTAGGAACTTTTCCAAAGAGCAGTTGATACTAGTATCGTGGATGAAAAAAGATTGATTCCAGCTGAGTGGATATCTGAGTTGGTTATTGTGTGTCTTTCTCATATGGTTTATTGAGTGAGGTTTACAGAAAAGCAAAAATACCATATTAAGGTTTTTAATGTTTGAAGTTATTTGAAGCCTGTCCTCTCTTGATCCCAATACAGTTTAGTCTGCTAGGAGGAAAATTTAAAGATTTTCTGTTCCTTTGCACTTCTCTGTCATCTTCTGATTTACCATTGCTGCAGCCATTGCTATAATGCTAGTTTTCCTTAACAAGACATGCTGACCATTGAACATTCTTATTACAGAAGTAAAGCATTGTTTGTATCAGTATGGATAAGACTCTGGAAACTGGGTCTTGCAAAAACAGCTTTCCAGAAAATCAGCTGCAGTTGCAGTATCAGTAAGTCAGGAAAGGGCTGGCAAATGACAGAGAGCAAAGGCTACATCAAAGGCCCTTGAGGGCTGCTGGTTGCCCACCTCTGACCTTATATAAGATGGGAATGTTGTTGAATCAATTGGAAAGAATGAGTATAACATCATCAAACTTAATGTATATTTATGTGGAAAATTGCCAAGTAAATCCAAAATAATTCCTTTTGACTTCAGAAAAGGAAACTTCTCAAAAATGAAATTAAAGCCAAAAAGGTCAAATGTCTCCACTGCGTCTGGGGTTACTCAAACTGCAGGAATAGAAACTCAGCTAGGATAAATATTGCAGGTCAGGAAAGGTCTCCACAAGTCCACCAGCTCATCAATGCAGTTAATAAGCAGCGGCAATAGTGCCAAGGAAGCTATTAGAGAAGGAAATTTTTCCTTCACAAAATAAAAGCAACATATCCACCAAAGAGATGCAAGTAGAAAAGAGACGCCAAAAAGAGGTTTTTGAAGAGTACATAACAAAACAATTGGAAAAGCTTCAAATGCATCACAACTAGGAAACCCATCAGGGAGATGGTTGAACTACAAATCTTACTTCCACAGATTTGTATACTGCTCAGTTTAAAAACCTCCAAGATAGTGTTACGATAAACTTACAATATATATATAACAGAACGTCAACCAAATAAAAATATCAAAGGTATACATTAATATTAATGGACAATAACAATTTTTATCATGGAAATTGCAAAGTAGATACTTCAACTGAAAATTTCCCAGGAATGGAATTGAATATTTTATTTGGCTACGTGTGATTAGACGTACAAAGAATTTGTCTCGGGTGCAGAAGCTCTCAGTGTACATGCAAAGCAACATCATCATCATCATCATCATATTGAGCATTAGGTTTTGAATTATTTCGACCAGTTAAATCCATCCAGTTGCTATCTGTTTTTTTAACTAGTCATATTGATGCATTTTCTTTGTTTTCTTTTTCTTGTTTATTTTCTTGTGCTATCTATTTATTGTTCTATTACTTTTGCTTTGTTCAAACTTTCTTTTTATTTCTTCATTTTTTATGGTTGTGAGCAAGATAGGTGGCAAATAGATTTAATAATAATAATCTAACCAAAATATTGAGATCAAATATAAAATGGTTTACATTTATATAATGTGTTCTTAAGGTTGGCGTTTGTACCAAAACACTAAAATGTAGTTATAATAATATTTTTTTTATAAAGAACCGGGGTGATGCATAAAATTGCTGACCCTTTTGATGAAATGTGCTGTAAAATGTAACTTTGTAGAAGGAGAAAGCTTGCTGAAGAAAACTTGCTTCTTAAAAAAATAAAAATAAATCTTGCATTACTAACTTTTAAAATTTGACCACATCAACATGTATGTGAATTGGTGTGATTCATTGGCACTATTTACTTGGACCCCTAAAAAGGTTCTGATTAATTCTCT